>NW_027108978.1:14640-17168 GCF_000696795.3 Halyomorpha halys
TCCTTACTTTGTCACAAATCAAGTCATCCATCGTTGCCATCCAATGTTCCATATGTTGCCGATTTGGCCAGAACCAGATACCGTTCCTTCCATGATAAACTTCTCAACCACCCAAATCCACTTGTTTCTAACCTGGCTTCTCCTTCATTACCTAATAATCCTCCTAGCGTCTGAAAAGAAGATGGCCTCGAGATCATCTCCTCTGGAAATGTTATTGGAGTTCTATCAGTAGGTAGATTTTCCACATGTTTTTATCATGTCACTATGACACCTACAGCAAATTTACTTGTTGTATATATGTGTATACAGTTGTAAATAACAATTAATAAATTATTTTTAAAAAAATTAATAGATAAATATGTTTATGTAAATAAAAGTACTTAAATACTTGTAGTTATAGTATTTGTTTATTATTTAATAAATGCTTTCATTAAAATAACATGGGATGGGTAGTATTCAATTAGTTAATATAATTTAATTACTTTTTAAGAGAAAAAGAACCGAATCCTTTTCGTACTCGATACATTCATTGAGTACTTTCAATGCTTATATAGAAATAAAGTGACCACTTAATTTTTATTAGATGGACTGACGTTTTGACCAATCATGTAGTCCATCATTAGGGAAAAAATTGAATACTTTATTCTTCTTTAATGATAGCCTTCTTATTTGTTAAATATTAATTTATTTAAAAAATATTTACTCTCATCTTGGACCATTGGAAATCTGAGAAAACATCTTTACGTCTTAAGAGTGTACTACTTTAACTGAAGTATTTTCTAACAATAATAATAATAATAAATCTAATTGCACATTCTCTTCTGACCAACTTGATTGGGGTTATCTAGAGTTAGGTAATCAAACTATGCTAACAAAGATTGGTAAGGTCAAGTTTTCATTCCATGGGACTGTAACGAAATAAAAGTTAACCCCTCTCTGCCTGGATTCGAACCGGCGCCGCTGCAGTTAAGAGGTCGCTAAGGCGACGCCTCGACTACAAACGGCCTTCATTTCATGTATCTAACATTCGCTCGCTATTTCAACGAAACTTCAACTCCAATACTCAAATCATTTCAATTTCAAAATCGAAGAAATCCAAAAAGTTATAGGTTGTATCGATTTTGGATACGTAGCCATGTAATCTTAAAATCGATTGTTTTTCATCAAATAAACATTCGACAACCCAACAATAAATCTCAAGATCAAAGAAATCATATACTTTTTAATAAATCAGTACTAAGTGGATTCTTTTTGAAATCATATTTTTAAAACCTCTGATAACCTAATTATAGACCCGAAGATGGAAGAAATAAAACAAAATTAAAATAAATCGATATGCCAGCAAGTAATTTTTACTCAATTTTTTAAGTTCATTTATTTAATAATCACCTATACAATTATCATTATTTGCTGAAACCGTGATTTCAAACGTTTTTATTTTAATAAGTAATTATCTTCTAGGAATACTGTTAATTGTTATCTTAATACTTTTTAATTGCAATGGGAATGGCTAGTAATGTCGGTTACTCCCTCCCCTCCTAGCTTTACAAAAGAGAATACAATTAATTTATATTGTACAATCACCTTTTACTTGAAATTGGGGTTAACGTCACTATTCCTTTTTTTTCCTTTTTTGAATTTACTTCCTATTATTTTTAGGAGGTAGTGCGTGGTTCTGACCAAATCACCTCCTTGCACAACCGTTGGTCTGGTAATAGTACTTCCGGTACAGATTTATTTGTATTTTATATACAATACTTTCCGTCATACAGTTTTTCAAACATAAGTTTTTTTTCCATAATAAAGAATAATTTATAATAAAGCTCATGAAGTTAAATATTTTTCGTATAGTTTTTAAATACAATTTTTTTTCTTCAAACGAGTTGATTATTAATGAATTATCATAGAATCCGGAAAAATATAATTAACCATTGGTTTTTAATTGTAACCAATAATACAATTTTAGGAATCTGTTCGTCACTGAATCCCACAACCTTATCCGCTCCCATCTTGTTCGCAGCAACGCTAATACTTCATCAATCAATAAGTTATTTTTCAATTCGAATTAAGTGATTCAAAAATAACAAGCATTTACCGCCTTTAAACTTGCCATTTTTTTCTCTTCAATTTAGTGTTTTCTATTTTCCCTAGGCCTAATTATCAGATACCTTGTATCCCCCCTCCTCCTAACGCTACAGATCTCCCAAACCTCCTCACCTCTTTCCTATCTGAATTTAGATACCTTATCACTCCACTCATCTCCTTACTTACAAGTCTAGTCTCTAATCTTATTCCTCCGCCAAGAAACCCTTAAATGGCACCATTTAGGTCTCTTTCGATTCTCCTTTGGAATGCGAATGGTGTTCGAACCCACGTTAACGAACTAACGGCCTTATTACACGACAAAAATATCGACGTAGCTCTAACAACTGAAACTCGACTTACCACCAGACGATTAATGAACATACCTCAGTACCAAATTAATCGAACGGACCATCCTGACGGAACAGCACATGGTGGCACTGCTG
>NW_027108978.1:19383-19699 GCF_000696795.3 Halyomorpha halys
CCATTATAATTCTCTTTCCAAAACCAGGAAAACCTCCTAATAATCCTGCTTCCTATAGACCAATCAGCCTACTTCCAGTCCTCTCAAAACTTTTTGAAAAATTCTCCTTAAACGTATCCTATCCATCGTTGAATCATAGAGTTTCCCTACACATCAATTTGGATTCCACCCTAGACACTCCACAGTTCAACAAGGCCTCAGAGTCGTTGACTATATCTCTACAGCTCTTGAAAAGAAACAATACTGCTCGGGTGCCTTTCTGGACATAGCGCAAGCTTTTGACCGGGTATGGCATTCCGGATTGATTTTCAAGCTC
>NW_027108978.1:21074-25950 GCF_000696795.3 Halyomorpha halys
TGTATATCACCGAAATTGATGTCATTACTGCTGCTATCCATATATATTTTTTACCGTATTTCCTTTGAAACCCAATTAGTAATTGTATTTAGTTATATAGTTTCCTCGTCTTCACCTAACAGTCCTAAGTCATCAACATCAACATACCCAAACACGAATATTTTACGACTTAAATTTAAACATTTATCTTTTCAGTATGCATCATCTTGAACGCGAGAGTGGTGGAAACAAATAAAATGTTTTTACTGTTCTTAATGTTTTATTAGTTACGGTTAGATAACATGAGGCGTTCTTACTGTAGTGAATACTAACGACAAAACAATGGCTTGATGGTAACCTACCATTGACTGTTATAAAACCGTTGCAAGCCGGTACAATCGATATAATCACAGTTTACCATAGAGCAACGTGTATACAATAAAAAATGAATTTTTACATCTTACTTCAACACATCAATTTTCTTATGGCATATACTAGTGCTAAATTAAATACGACAGAGGAATGAGAGCCTTGTTATAAACCCGACCGAACCTCAAACTTCTCAGAATAATGATTACCAATTCCTACTTTATTTACCGTTTCAGTCATGAACACCCATACTAAATTTACTAACTTCTTTGGTATCCCCTTCAATCAAGATATTATACAGCTTTTAGCGGTCATTAGAATCGTAAGCATTTTTGAATTTTATATAAAATCTGATAAACTACACGTTGTATTCTATTTTTTTCTGCAATATTTGACATAGTGAAAAAAAAAAAGATCAATAGTTGAACGATATATCACCTAGAACCATATTGGTCGTCTCTGATAGTTTTCTCGGTAATTTTCGCCATAATGGAAAACATTAAAAAAAAAAAAAAAAAAAAAAAAAAAAAAAAAAGAAAAAAAATGCATTTCTTCTGTTTTGCATCTCCACGCCTCAAATAAAGAAAAAATATATGTAAATAGAAAAATAAATAATAAATATATAGAAAAATACGTTAATTAGTTTTCTTAAGAAATGGGATAAAAATATGAAAATGAATTTGTTAACCGTTAATAAGCCAAAATTGTAAAAGGTGAACAAAAAAATAAATAATAACATATAAACAAAACTACTACTTTTTTCCCTTTCCATATCAAACATGAATTATTTTTTCCCACCAAAAAATATATATGTTTATTTCATACTACCCCATGTATGAGTCCTTCCAGGCTGGAGGAGGGGCTCTGGAAGCTAGGCGGTCGTTTGTTGAGGTAGATACTCACTCACTCGGGAAGGGATGGTAGTTGCAAGGAGCTAACTCACCCGGTGTCGCTCTAGCTATCGACACAACAGAACCCCCATGCAGGCTACGGTATGACACAACTCTATCTACATAATGGTGAGTATTTAGTACATTACAAAATAAATCACAAAATTTAAGCGGAGAATGCAATGTTCAATTATAGATGCATGTGTTACTACTAGTGCTTAAAAGCTTAGTGATTTCAATAAACATTATAATATTATAAATATTTTTTTCTCTTTTGAATAAATAAAAATTTAGATCATAATAACAAGAAAATGGTAACTAAGATTAAAAAAAATTAATTTCTTATTTATGGATTTATTTCCCTGATGGATGAACCAAAATAATTAATCCGTCATTAAATCAGAAAACAAAAACGTAATAGATCCTGTACAGTTGTAGGCTCTGTGAAAACTATTGAATTTGTGGATGCGATGAAATTTGTTAAAAAATAAAAGATGAATATATGAATGTCGGTTAGAAATAATAAATTATAAATAATAAATAAAGCAATTAAATATTAAACCCAACATAAAAAATAATCCCAAATTTTTAAAAAATATTCTTCGATTTCACAATTTTTCATCCTAATCTTATGTATAAATCAGTATTAGATTTAACTCATTTACTAATTACTTCAGTAATTACGATTTTTTTTGTTGAAGATTCACGTCTTACGTCTTTTAAAATTAATAAATAAAAGTGTAATCGTAGATTAATAAACAAATTAAAAAAAAAAAATTATTCTGAAGGAGCAAGAAATCAGTTACGTAATCACTAAATTTAATAAATATAGAATAAAATTTAAAATTAATCTCCAAAATAATTCCATTTCTTTGATAAATTAAACATTAAATAGTGTAGAAATACAAAATATGCATAATTATCTTATTTAAAGACGGTTTGCTTTTTTTCTTCGTAATTTCACGATTTTAATACGTGAAACTTCAAAAGTAATAAATAAAAGTGAGACCGTAATTAAAAAATTTTTTTTTATAAATTTAAAGCAGTAAGAAATCAATTACGTAATCAAAAAATTTAAGAAACATAGTACAAAATCAAAAATTCTTCTCCAAAATAATTCCATTCCTTCGATTACATTAAACATTATATAGTCTAAACTCCTCTTAAATTCACGATTTTGATGCGTGAAACTTTAAAACTAATAAATTGAAGTGTGATCGTAAATAAAAAAAAAAAAATTAGTTTGAAACAATAAGAAATCAATTACGTAATCACAAAACTTAAGAAATATAGTATAAAATCAATTATTAAACATTAAATAGTCAAATCAAAAAGTCCAGAAATATAAAATTTGTGTAAAAAACGTGTTTAATTATGATTTTTTTGTAAATTTTCGATTTTGGCTGGTGAAAATCTAAAACGAAGAAAAGGGAGATCGTAATTCAAATATTAAACTCTAAAATAATTTCACTTATTTGATGACATTAAACATTAAATAGTCTAGAAATATAAAATATGTATAATTAACTTATTTAATGACGATTTTGACTGGTAAAAATTTAAAACTAAGAAGTTTACGAGTGAGATAGTAAAAAAAAAAAAGAAAAATGAATCAGTGTGAAACATTAAGAAATAAATTACGTAATCACAAAATTTTGAGGAATGTAGTACTAACTCAAAATTTACCTTTAAAATATTGGAGTTCTATCAATGAGTAGATTCTCCATTTGTCTGTATCACAGCATTGTAGCATAGTATAACCAACACAAAATTTACTTGGGTATAGTTTAATACAGTTATAAGTGTCAATAAAAAAAACTTTTAATAATAATAAATAATAAATTTGTTTCATTACATTAAACATTTGATAGTCCAAAAATTCTAGAGAATATAAATTAATTTCACGTATTTTACTGCCTAATTTTATATATCAGTATGTAAGTAACTGATAAGTAGCGAAATATGATTCGTCTTGTATCATTAGCTTCATTAATGACGATTTTATTTTAACCTTTTTATTATGTTGGTTAGGCATTAAACTAATAAATTAAAGTGAGATTATAGATAAGATAAAGTATAGAAAGGAAAAGAATTGGATTATCAATGAACAACAATGGTTCGAGAAAGTATTAAATCAATTACGTAATCGCGAACTTCAAGAGAGAAAATATAAATTAAACATTGAAATATTTTAAACATTAAAATAATTACATTTATTTAATTACAGTGAACATTAAATAGTCCCGAAATCATTAAGATTATTTTATAATTTCGATTTTTTTTCTAATTTTATTGGTACTTAATTGTATGACCGATCGAAATATTATTTCATTACATTACTCATTAATCACTTCGATAATGGGAATTTAATTATTAACTATTCGATTTTGATCCATATTGCTTTAATAAAAAAAACAAAAACATAATGTAAATAAATATAGTTCCATTATTGAGGTAGAAAAATTAGGAATTAAATGTCGGAATGGATTAGTAATAAATCAATAACATAGTCACAACATTTTAAAATAAAATATTAAATATTCAAAATTACTTAATAATGTAATTGAATTTTATATACACTTCAGTTACTGATACACTCCACGTGTTATAAATCGAAACATAATTCATTATTAATTTAATAAGTAATTAATATTTTTTTATTCGATACAATTTATTTAACAAGTGCTTATAACATTATACAGTTAATATATATGATTCTTAAGGTTTTGTTATTCGATTTGAAGATATATAAAGGAAACCGAATTTACCTGTGCTCAAGATAAAAACTATTGGGTGATATGTTTAGTCCTAACAGCTAGGCCTAGGAGAGGCCTTAAAAGTATTGTCTAGGCTCAAGGATACATCCATGGAGGTCATAGAACTGGGCCCTGTTTCATATTGAAGTACAAACTAATACTATTAGTCTTGTAGATTTATCTTAATTCAATTACACTGACTTGTACAATAGTAACTTGTAGTTTAGTATTTTTTAATTCCTGTAATTTCACTAATAGTCATCCCTATTATGAAAAAAACAAGTATTAGTATTGTTACCACACTAGTTTCTACACTTTTACTATTAACTAATACTATTAGCTTTCATTATGAAACAGGGCCCTGGTCGATAAGACACACGGCGGTTTTCGGAAATATTAAAATTTCGTCTATTTATTTATTTGTTTTACAATAATTATTCATATAATCACTGATAATATTGACATTAAATTTAAATGTATGCATTAAATTTAAAAAAAATATCTTAATTTGCTGAAATGACGCGGTTACATAATCTGTTATACACTACATATAAAAAATATGTTTAAAACATGTTATTGCAATTTGTATTTTACTTTCACAACTACTTAATTAAAAAAAACCTTAAAGCTTTAAAAATGATGGTTATTTCAGCATCGTGGGAGAATCAGATAAAGAACTTTTGAATCCTTCGATATTACAGTGGTTAGCATAAATTGACCAAACTTGGATTAAATCAAAAACCGGTCTTGAATAACGAATTTTGCAATTTCTAAATTTTCTTTACGTATTCTAAATCGAAACGTTTTTATTAAATAGTAATAATATAATCTGTTAATAAAATAATAATAAAGTAGCTATAAGTATTAGTGTTCTGAGCATTC
>NW_027108979.1:0-4968 GCF_000696795.3 Halyomorpha halys
GTTAACTTCAATAACACAATACCCAATAGGTTAATTCTTTATACAGGAAGAAGAATAAACGTATTAGTATATCTTTACAATTTAATCTTCCATTGTATACATTTTTTACAAGATTATATGTACAACAGCACAATTATGAAAGTTAAAATAAAAGATGAATTTAATTAATTTTTATTTAATTGTAAGCTTATCTAGTCTGATTTTTGTGAATTGTTGTCATCCATCGTCTTCTTTGTCGTTCATTTTACGTTTTCTTTTATTTTCTTTTGTATTAAAATAATATAATCCCAGGGCAATTGCTGAAATCACTTCAACGTCCTCCATGTTTGCCTCTCTGAATAACACTGACATGTGGATGGTCCGCACTTTGTTTGCCGAGCATTTGTACGAGCCACCGAGCCAAGGCGAGCGGCCAACATGTGGATCCACCTTAATACTTCACTATTTACTTATTAATGGCATTTATTATTTTCCTTGTATAGTCTAGGTAAAAATTGAAACATTTTTAAACAGAAAATAAAGTCAAATTTTTTCTTTACTTGAAAAAACTCAAAAATGAATTTCTTGTAACTTCTGAACAGTCCCTTCTTGCCATGGTATTCAGAGTCAATTTTGATTCTCAACACCACATAGTTTTCATAAAAGTAATCAAAAGCTGGGGTGAAATAACTTCTTTTTTTCCTCTAGAGCTGTTGGACTATTTTTTTGTGGACGCTGAATTGATTTATTTATAGTAAATAAATACTTAGTTTTCAAATAATCTTTATTGCGTGTTTTTGTAAATTTCTGCTTCATGAAGATTTCAAAGTATTTTGTATGTATATGTTCTCCATAAGTATATATTTGCCAGATAAACTTTTCTCAAAAAAAACTTCAAGAAACAAATTATGTAAGTAATAGGATACCTTATCTATAGATGATAGAGCTGCGTGCCTCGACTTCTTTGTGAAACCGGGGAGGCCCGGCAAGTGCTATACCGGGTACCGCCCGGGATTACAGTCGCTTAATATTCCCGCCGTCCTCGGTCCAGGACGTGATATGAAAGAGGAAAAACGTACGGCAATCCGATTCCAAGATGTACAGCGAAAAACTCCATTGCTCGGATAACCAATACATCTAGTGACGCTAACTGACAAGGGGGAAGTAGTTCTGGACTTATTAATGCAATGCAAGGGGTGCTTCTTAGTACAGGAGCACGATGCAAATAAAACATACATCTGGAAATAATTTGAAAAATTAGTTTCTATCAAATTTAACTTGGAAACGCATTTCTGGTGGTACTAAAATTCATACTAATCAAACGTTGTTATTGTTTTTTAATGAAATAAAATAATTTAAACAAGAGGACTTTTCATTCACAAGATCTTAAAAATGTGTTCTGGGAACCTTGGTTAACCGGAAGTTTGAATTAAGGGGCTGCCATATGTGGCCAACAGTCAAAACTCAACTCCTCTTGCTCTCTCTGTGGTGAGAAGAAGTAACCAGGGATGAGAGAGCCATCTTGTCTTCTGCAAGAACGGGAAGAGGAGACTTAAGATAATTTAATTGAGTAATATTTAAAAACGCCTGAAGTTGAAAATCGGCGTCAACCTACTACCTATAATGGTCTGGTCTGAAAAATCAGACGTATATGCACCATGTGTGTAAACATGACATTTAAATGTTTTGAAAGCAACTTGGATTCTATTTCCTCAGTAGTACTAGATAGACTAATTAACTATACTACAGACATATGGCTGCTGGAATGGTCATACATAGTTCTTATTAAAGTAATAAAAATGTACGGTGTAATAACTCCCATTTCTTTTTCTCTCTGGTTGATGTACTATCATAAAATCGACCAATTTGGAGTAAAAGTACAATAATGATATGTCTGTTAAAATGTTAGATCGCATTACACAAAAATGTTAACATTGTAAATTGCTATTGATACTATTTACAAGCAATAAACTAGAACAAGTAGGACACGACAGTTAACACTACAGCCAGATGGGCGCGGCTCATGAAAAATGCATGGAAACTTTTCCCTGGCCGGAGACTTGGGAGCTATATTAGAGGCCTCTTATGAAAATACCTCCCGTAGCTGGTTCGGTAATTGGATTTTTGGACCTACAGAGCGATGCTTTACGAGTCGGCGCAGAGATAGCAAATTCGAGCAATCTCTACACCAATGACTAGGTGTACCTATACTCAAAAGATACTTTTTCTATCATAGTATATTTTTAATTATGAGAGATAGTTGACCGTGGATGATAAATGAGGAGAAGATGGTTGGGGGTGCGGTCAATGAAAAACACAAATAAGAATTATTAACTTATTTTAATGTGCCGACGTTTCGGCTAGAGTTTCTAGCCTTCTTCAGGGCTTTTCGCTGGAAGATCGAGCGCCTAATCAATATTAGTATATTTTATAAATATAGTATATTTTTATTATAATTCTGATTCCAAATTTAGGAGGGCCGGACGAAAATTCATTTTTGAACCTTAAAAAAAAGCGCTTGATATCTAGACTAAATCAAGAATAATTCTTTATTATTTTTGTAACGTAAATAGCAGCTCAATTATTTTAACAATAAAAAATCCTAATATGCTTAAATAACCTGGCGTATGAGGTTGAAAATAAACCCTTTTTTTATAATTTATTTATTGTTATTTATAACTGTATAGAAATATATCGCATGACATGATACAAACATGTAGAGAATCTACCCATTGATAGAACTCCAATATCATTTCCAGAGGGTAAGAAGGCCATCTTCAGACGCCTAGGAGGATTATTAGGTAATGAAGAAGAAGAAAGGTTAGAAACAAGTGGATTTGGGTGGTTGGGAAGTTTATCATGGAAGGATTGTTATCTGCTTCTGGCCAAATCAGCAACATATGGAACATTGAGGTCCTGATGGAAGACTTGATTTGTGACAAAGAAAAGAGAAAATAAACTAAAAATACGAAAGTATAAAAATAAATACTTCTTTAGTTAAAATATTTTTATTGGGTCATTTCATATGAAATGTAGGTTTTTATTATTTCAGGAATTCAAACTGGGATTAGTGGACAGGGATTAGTGCATCAAAATTATTTTCTGTGTGGTGGTCAATGGAAGGAATAATTCATTATTCCTTTTAATCCGAGGCGTAACCATCACATCCACATCGTACTGCATACGACTTAATGCATCAAAAACTTTTCAAAAAACACACTGCACTATTTAATCGGAAGGGAAGAAATTAAATGAGCTGAGAACTCACCCACCTTATTCGCAAGACTTGTCTCCAACAGATTTCCATCTTTTCAGAAATTCGGACAACTTCTTTAAAGGTAACATTTTTGAAAATAATTCTCAGTCCAAAACGGCATTTTCTGACTTAATTTTTACCCAAAAGCCATTTCTGGGATTTAAAAGTTGAGAACACTTTGAGGAAAATGTATGAAAACTGAGATTAAATATTATATTTAGGATTGTTGGATCAGCACTGATCAATACTGAAAAAAATCTTGCTATTGTGTACATAGTTAAGAACCCGGCATTCCTCGAGATTATTCTAAATTTAAATTTGAAAATTTTAGACATTGGTAATTTCTCAGAAAATTTATAACTGAGAAATTGAGGGGTTGGGGGTCATTTAGATTTTTATCAACATTTATTTTAATTAAGAAATGATAATTTAAAAATTTATTGAGTCCATTAACTTGAAAAACTCTTCCATTATAGTGAATGATTAGCTTTTAAAAGAAATAACTGTTCTGGATTTCCTTTTTATGAAGTTTGATTATATATTTCTACAATTTTTGATGTTAAAAAAACTTCCAAAGATGAATATAATCTATTTTATATTTGTGTTCATTCTACAACGTTTCGGGACAATTGTCCCATATCCATGCACCTTTATAATACTAAAATGATAATTTATTTTAATCAACAATTTTCATCCATATCATATATGTGCATTTGTAATTCTTGTAATTATATTTACCCCTTACTTGTTCATATAATTTCACTATTGAAATCATGTCATCCATATATCATGATTGAAAATTGTTTCACACAGCATTGTTTAATTTATTTTCCTTCACTATTGGTGGATTCTTCTCTAGCACAGATTATTGCTCTATATAGTATACTACCTCTTTGGACCTTATCAACATGTCCAGTATGCTGTTTTGTTACTTCCTTATTGATATATCCAATTTTGTTTATTATGTAATTTAAATTAAAAAATTCACTATTTCATTATCACATATTTTCTCTGATTTTGTATGTATGTATTATAAATAGATTAACCGTATATAATCTATTTATAACATCGGTGTTTTTTAAATGTTTTGTTATTTCTAATATTTTATATATTTTAAAAAACTGTTATTTCTTACTAAAAACTTTATGGAACTTCCTATATTGTATCTATATATGAATATCCATAACTCTAAGTTTGAATTACACTACTTTTGAATTCAACGGCTCAATTAATGATATCAATATAAACTATTAAAGTTTAATTTTAATCTAAAATTAAAAAATTCTTATTACTATATTTATTTATTAGTTTAAGATAGTTTATTTATTTAGAAGATATAGCTTATTAGGTTTGAATTCTAATAAGAATAATGGGAGGAATATGTGTTAGGAACCAGAGTACAAGTGTGAGCAAACCATGAGTAAAATCGAAGAAGGGAGTGGACAAAGGAGTGTTGGAAGGGCAGCTATCCATCAACTCCTATATCCATCATACCATCACAACGTCTGCTTGTACCCACAACTTCACCGATTTATCCAACATCCTAACCTCTTACCGATTACTTTCATAATGCTTCACATCAGCATTAAATGTTTCTTCTTTGACTTGGAGTCAGCAAAGCACTCATAAAACGCTCTTTAAATACAACGCTCAAGAATAAAAAATATATCATGAAGAGAAGATGAAGAAGTTGACCATAATATATATGAAGAGAAGATGGTCGGGGAGGGGGG
>NW_027108980.1:0-1336 GCF_000696795.3 Halyomorpha halys
AAAAAAAAACGAAAAGTCGAACGAAACTGAGATTACATATTCAAGGCGGGTATATACCAGGGACATATTTCGCAACTTTTCGACTGACTGGATACAATCTATTTTATGCATTTTTTTATTTCATGATACAAACTCATCCTCTTCCTGGTCCACTTTCTATACAATATTACTATTTTTATTATTTTTTAATTATAATATAACATTTAGATAACCTAATCATTAGTTCAACTTCAACACATCATTAGTTGATGATGAACCCTTCGAAGTTCCCTGGTAGTTTATATTACTGTTATATCATCATCATTCATTCATCTTGCCTCAGAGTTTTAGACAAAATGATTGAATTGGACTAAAGCGAAAAACAGATATTATTCCAAGGTTTACAGGTGTCAGGTTTGTCTTAATTCTTGAAATCTGTAAGTTCTCTTTTAAATCGGAATTCGGAATACTGGTATTCTTAGCACTCTGTTTCTAACTATCCAACTTCTGTTTGCTCTGTTATTCTTGGAAATAACAAATATTTTTCGCATGTGAGAAGAAAATCCAATTAATTACCTACGGAGGGATCAATCATTTTTGATTGTATACTCATAGCTAGAAGTTGTTAATAGATGAATTTGATAAATTTAAAATAAAGAACTTGAAGTAAGAATAATTTTAATAATATATATTAAAAAACAAAGATAAAAAAAAGCGTAAGGAGCAAAAGTCCCTTACTATTGTTCGTAAAAAAAAATCCTTCCTTGCAGTTGGTTCCATGTAGAAAAATGAGTGATTTAATTGTTTCCCTGTTCGGAAAAAAACGGAGGCAGGAGAGGACAAAATCTGAGACACTCAAAAATCAATTCACATACAGATTTTCTGAAAGAGCAATAAAGGTCCGCAAGACCATGAAAACCGGAGTAAAAAATTTGGACAGGACCAAATTTTCATATCCACTGTAATGGTATTGTTCTACTTGAATTGAAAAACAACACTACATATAAA
This sequence comes from Halyomorpha halys, assembly GCF_000696795.3. Taxonomy (NCBI): domain Eukaryota; kingdom Metazoa; phylum Arthropoda; class Insecta; order Hemiptera; family Pentatomidae; genus Halyomorpha; species Halyomorpha halys. The sequence goes on from NW_027108980.1 coordinate 988, forward strand.
ATATTAGCTCACTAGACAGGCACTCCAAGATTCTCCTAGGTTGTTGTAGCTAGGGAGTCCCTCAGGCTATTTCATTCGGCGCCATTTCAGAGCCGATTCGATTCGAGTCTGTGCTGGCTGTATTTGATTTCGTACTGTCTCACGGAAAGAAAACTTGACCCTTTCACTCTGATTTGAGTATGCTGGAAACCTCGAGGAAAAAATAAAATAAAATTAAAAACCCGATTATCAGATAGGGAATAAACAAACAAAAATTCCCGGAATCCTCAAACTGTGTTGTAAAATTATGAGATGGACATAAAAGTACAAAAACCTATTATTTTCGATAAAATACGACAAAAAAAAAAAA
>NW_027108981.1:0-1808 GCF_000696795.3 Halyomorpha halys
TTTAGTTTATTAGGTGTTGTAACTATTTTTATATTATGATTAATGACAAAAAAGAATATAAATGATTTTTGTTTAATTTTTATTCCTCCTTTCTTTGTTCTTTCTTTATTAAGAACCGTCTGGTACGATTTATGTGATCTTACTTTTCTAAGCGCGAAAATGTGATTTGTTAATTATTTACTTACCGCAACTAATTATTTACTTGAACACTCAAAGCTCAAATATTAGTTCAATTCTTAATTGGCATACATTTTTAGAGGTCTTGGCCTCTACTTTAGGTTCATTACTTTATGTGATCTTCGCCTCGTTCATTTTTTCATTCATCCCTCTACTATTTCTTATAAATGTCACATTAACATAGGAGAAAGTATTTATAATGGCAAAAGAGCTAATGTTTCACTTGATGAATATTATGGATCATGAATGAATATCACTTGATGGAACTTATAAGAATTAACAATTAACAATCATGTAAATAAAAGAAAATTAAATTAAATGAACCTTTAAAAATCTAATTAATGAAAAATAAAAATAGATTTTATCTTAAAAAATGAGTGAATCCAGTATTTATTTATTTAATGATTGATTGATTTGATGAATTCAGTATATACTTACATATATATACTTACATAGTATCATCAAAGTAAAAAAAAAAAAAAAGAAACGTGTTTATATCACCGTGGGTTACTGTGATAGATGGGGCCTCCAGCGTGGATAATTTCTTCCTCATGTCCTCATGGAGGTAGATTGAAAGAACGTTCGTCCGCCCGCCGTGACGGAATGAGTTCACAAAAACAGAGTTGGCCACTGTCTACTACTGATGCTGTATAGAGAGGCAAATATGCCTGAGCCGGCGTTGTACTCAAATAAATTATTGAATGACTTTGAACCTTTTTTTTTTTTAATAATTTATTTATTGTTATTTTAGAACTGTATACATATATGCACATCAAGTAAATTTGCTGTAGTGATATTATGACATGATACAAACATATTGAGAATCTACCCATTGATAGAACTCCAAAAACATTTTAAAAGGAGAAGATCAAGATCTCGAGGCCATCTTATTTTCAGACGTCTAGGATTATTAAGTAATGAAAGAGAAGCCAGGTTACAAACGAGTTAGTGTGGGTGGTTGGGAAGTTTATCATGGAAGGATTGGTATCTAGTTCTGGTCAAATCGGCAACATATGGGACATTGAGGTCCTCATGGATGATTTGATTTGTGACAAAGTAAGGGGGATTAAGGATTTTGGACTGTAAGGATTGGATTTTGGAGGAATTCGATGGTTTAGTGAAGCCCCATAGCTCAACTCCGTACGTCCAGATAGGCCTTATAACAGTAATGTAGATCAGTCTTCTGTAATGGATTGAAAGTATGGACCGATTGTCAAGTAATTGTTGTAATAGTCGGAATCGACGAGCAGTTTGCTGTCTTTTCAGTCTTGTATGAGGATTCCAGGTCAGTTGTTTGTCCAGATTTAGTCCTAAGTAACGGATCTGTTCAACAGGAATTATTAAAAGATACTGTGGGGAAAGACGAAGGTTTACAACAAAGGGTAAATGTGATTTGGTGGGATTTATTGGCATTTATTTTAATCCTCCAGTTTTGGCACCATCCTTAAAGGGTGGTGATGTGGGATTGGAGATTTTTGGATACAATTAATGGGTTATTATTAACAGCGAGCACAGATGTGTCATCGGCATACGTAGTGAGGATAGTGTTTAGATGGGTTGGGATGTCAGCTGTAAAAACTGTATAAAGGATAGGACCAAGGATACTACCCTGAGGTACACCAGCAGACTGA
>NW_027108981.1:1858-3110 GCF_000696795.3 Halyomorpha halys
CTTTTTTTTTTTTTTTTAGTAATTTATTTATTGTTATTTTAGAACTGTATACATATATGCACATTAAGTAAATTTGCTGTAAGTGATATTATGACATGATACAAACATATGGAGAATCTACCCATTGATAGAACTCCAAAAACATTTTAAAAGGAGAAGATCAAGATCTCGAGGCCATCTTATTTTCAGACGCCTAGGATTATGAAGTAATGAAAGAGAAGCCAGGTTACAAACGAGTTAGTGTGGGTGGTGGTTGGGAAATTTATCATGGAAGGATTGGTATCTAGTTCTGGTCAAATCGGCAACATATGGGACATTGAGGTCCTCATGGATGAGTGATTTGTGACAAAGTAAGGGGCATTAAGGATTTTGTAAGGATTGGATTTTGGAGGAATTCGATGGTTTAGTGAAGCCCCATAGCTCAACTCCGTATGTCCAGATAGGCCTTATAATAGTAATGTAGATCAGTCTTTTGTAATGGACTGAAAGTTTGGACCGATTGTCAAGTAAATGTTGTAATAGTCGGAATCGACGACCAGTTTCCTGTCTTATCAGTCTTGTATGAGGATTCCAGGTCAGTTGTTTGTCCAGATTTAGTCCTAAGTAACGGATCTGTTCAACAGGAATAAGTGGGGTATTATTAAAAGATACTGTGGGGAAATACGAAGGTTTACAACGAAGGGTAAATGTGATTTGGTGGGATTTATTGGGATTTATTTTAATCCTCCAGTTTCGGCACCATCCTTAAAGGGTGGTGATGTGGGATTGGAGATTTTTGGATACAATTAATGGGTTATTATTAACAGTGAGCACAGATGTGTCATCGCCATACGTAGTGAGGATAGTGTTTGGATGGGTTGGGATGTCAGCTGTAAAAACTGTATAAAGGATAGAACCAAGGTAAACCCTGAGGTACACCAGCAGACTGAGGAAACAGGGATGAATAAGCGCTGTTGTGATTTACTTGAAATAACCTGTCTGAGAGATAAGACTGGGTAATGAGATAATATATAGGGGGTAGAAATTTACGGATCTTGTATAGCAATCCTGGGTGTCACACTCGATCAAAAGCCTGTTCTACATCAAGAAAGACTCCCGAGCAGTACATTCCGCACTCCAATGAAGACGAGACTACATCAACCACACGATGGCATTGCTGGATAGTGGAGTGGAATGTTCGGAATCCAAACTGGTGATCTGGAATTATGTGGTTGGAATCTAGGATGGGGTACAGGCGTTTTTAGATAAGTAT
>NW_027108981.1:6670-7348 GCF_000696795.3 Halyomorpha halys
TGACGTCGATAATTAAGAGTAAAAAGGTAAACTGATCTTTATCCAACTCCGAAATTAATTACTACCTTATGTCTGTAATCGTAATTGCAAAGAAATGTAGACGTTATTTGCTAAAGCTTCAGGTCAAGGACTGACAAATGGAATAAAACATTTTAACAATATAAGTTATATTCTATGATTGCAGAATAATTCCTTTCTTATTTTTGTGTTGTTTTTCAAATTATCTAAGGATACAATTTAAAAAAAAAAATGTTTAGCACACAGAATATCTCATACTTTAAACTGTTTCGGTTTCACCAAAGTCACGAAAAGTGAGGATGAATCCTCCCTGATTCTGTATTTACCGAGCAAACCAAAACGAGATCACAACTCAGCAATGCGGTGGCTCCTGTTGGTGCACTCCCCCTGATTGGTCCTACTTACCGTCAATTTCTATCCTCTCTTCTTTACCTATTTTCCTAATGCTTTTTGATTGATGTGGAGACACTCTATTTTTCAAATTTAAATTGTTCTAAGAAGAGATCCGACGAATTGGTTTCTGATTAGGTGGTATAATTAACAAAACTGATGAAATACTTGGAAAGTATAGGCATTTATTTCCCAACTTGAGCAAAATCCTCAAGGCTACATCCCTCCCGGTTTAAACACGAGCCCCTTCAGGGTATCAAAAGTGTTTCG
>NW_027108982.1:0-23034 GCF_000696795.3 Halyomorpha halys
GAAAAAGGCAATTAGCCGGCAGTAATGAATTTTAAGGAAAAAAAGGAATGAAGACAGAATAAGGAATCCTTGAGAATGACCTGAGAGGTCGAAACGTCGGATGTTAAAAAAAAATAAAGTTGAGAGAAAAGAGATCAAAATTGTTTTAAAAAGAAATTAAAAATCATTATTCGTTAATCGTTATAGGTTAGTCACAAAATATATAGCGATGAAAGATGGTCCGGTTGGTAGTTACTAAAGGTACAAGAATAGTACAAAACTATTTATTCAAAACTAACCCAAATTAGCAGGGCTTCATCAGGACTAAATGAGAAAAAAAACAAGTATTGTAAAATATAATAAAAGAAAATTGAATGTACACATAGAAAAAGAGTAAACAAATTATATAAAATTACTATTACATATTCTCATTGTTTTATTATATTTTTAAATTTTAGTAATTTAAAATCTTGTTCTAATTAAGGCCCTGTTAAGTGGGACGAATCGTTAGTTTCAAATAATTAATTTTGGCCTATTTTGCACCTTTCTTGGCCTTCAAACGGAACGTCTTCCAACAATATATATCTTGTAACTAACCTATAACGATTAACGAATGATGATTGTTAATGTTTTTGATTCATTTTGCGAAAACTGTAGTTTACTATAGTTCATCATATCTTTTCTTTGACAATCTTCCCAAGAAAATAATAGAATGACTGATCACTAATTCCAAAGAGAGCGAATTCAATTAAAAGTAAGACAATCAATAATAGCCGATGTTTCCCCTCATTTGGAGTGATTAATTGCTATTTGGAAGCCCCGTGCGTCAAGGAACACTGCTTCGTTCAGTTTCAATCTCCAGTATTACGGGAGGGAGAGGCCCAGCCGGCAACTTACTAACTTTCCAGGTAATTTATGTTAAGTTACATCAAGGAGAGCTTATTGTCAGGCAGCTAAGTCCTGTGTCTTAGCCCCCTAACTTATGGAGTTGGAAATTACTCATAACAGCTAAATTTCTTTGCAAGTTCATCACTTCCACCTGCCAATTCGTAAAATTGTTCGTCGAAGTCTTGTAGTTAGAAATATTGGTGTTGTACTGGCTATTATCTGATATGTTATGGTCGATCTTCGAGTCCCTGATAGTTGAGTGGGTAGGGGCGTGCACCCAGAGCGCTTGGTCCAGAACGTTGTGGTTTCTATTCCCAACTAGGTCAGTCAATATTTATTTTTTAGCGCCCCCAGGAAATGAATCTTGACATTTCCACTCTAGGTTGGTATATGGAGTATTGCGTTTAGTGGATTATAAATATGGAATAGGTCTGTATTGTATAAATGGAGGACTTGAGGCCATGATAAAAAGGAGGTAATTTTCATGAATAATTGAACAAAAAACTATGTTGGATAAAAGAATATGTTATAGTCAATTTTTATTGAACTATTTTTAGTTCAAGTTCATACTTAGTATAGCTTATATTTTTTTTATTTCATTGAATAATAATAATTCAAGCTGCCACCATTTCTTTCAATAAATACTAGAACGGCAAAGTGTTAATTGATATCACATATAAAGGACATAATATTGAAAGAAAAAATATAAAGAATAAAATAGGAATATAACAAAAAAAAAAGTATTAAATGGAAAATATCCATAACACAGAGGATCAGATGTAACCGAAACGCCCCTAACGCTTTCACACCAATATACGATACTTACAGTCAGACTTGAAAAATCTGAACCATGCTTTGCCGTCCTTATGTGGAAGGCAAAACAGTAGTAAAATGATTTAGTGGCATGAAATATGGACTTTGTAATAGCCAGAAAACAAGAAATCGACTATTTTTTTTTATTACTAGCAGGACTAGATAAATGGTTTTATTTATATCTTCCGGATTGATTGAGAAATGTGTAATTGAGTCAAAAATAAAATAATACATTTCTCGTTAGTTTTATTAAAAATTGAAAATCTTATGATTTCGAGAAATTTTGCATGATTTATAAAATTATTTGGTTTCAGATGATAGTTGATAAACTTTTCTTAAATGTTCTTCAATTTTTTATTGCCGTTTCTGTAACTCAAACAAAAAGGAAGGAATTCCAGAAATTAAATTTTTAAAAAAGGTTTCTACTTTTCTATGATAAAAATATTTTAATCTTAACAAAATTTTTACGAGGACGACAATTTCTGTCGAAATCTTCCAATTGTGTCTTACACAAATACGCCGGTATTTTTTCCTTTTTGATTAAGTTTGTTTCGATGTCTTGGAGAGATGTAACGCTTCAGTTGATCTGTCGTCTTAGACAATTGCTATGAGAAATAACGCTTACAGTTTATTTGTTGTTCTAGACTGTTGCTATGAGATGTACTGATTTTTTTCTTTCTTTTATGATGCGTGAATTTTTGACGTTTTGGGTCATTTGCTATACTTTAGAGTACTTAAGGCTCTTTGGTTAGAAATATCCAATTTTATCTCCACAATTAATTTATATATTTTACAGAGCTTTGGTTTACATAATTATGATTAACATAAGAACAAACACAGCCTACTTTATAAATACTTTAAGATTCAATTGAAAAAAAAATATCTCAAAACAAGGATGAATTATCCTAAATTTTTTTTTGTGAAAATAAAGATTTTCAGGGTAATGTGGTCCGAATAATTGTTGTGTTTTCACTGGGCCTGTCCGTATTAGAAATTAAGTTATATATAATAAAGCTTGTTATGTACCTGCATATGTAGATATAACTGGGAAAAAAAGGGTTTAATACACAGGATATTTTAAAGCAATATACTATAAAAAAAAGTTTCAAAAGAGGACGAAAAAGGGAACGCGGGACTAAACTAACCACTATAAATAAATAGCGGACAGAGCCGGAGGCCCAAAGTGAATAATTTATTGACGACGGCACAAGTGAAAATGGGCCGAGAGCTCCTCCAATTTTTCTCGCCAACTGAGGATCCGATTTTTCGCCAGGCTGCTACGTGACAAATAATGTACGGCTTAGGGTAATAGCTACATCCCCCAGCTCAGGACCCGTTTAGGAATTTTTGAAAACTGCCTCCTCTCCAAGGGTAAAATACTCCAGCGACTATTTTTAACGGGTTTCCATTCTTATGTGAATTAATCCAAGAGAGTGAGTTATTGGCTGTTTATTTCTCAGGCAGTGAAAAATTTAATTTACTACTAGCTATTAGCTGTATGTAATTTGTGATATAATGGCTATTAATAGTTTATAATTAATTTATTCACCTTTCAATAAAAGTTATTTTATATTTGTAAAGGATGTACCTTGAAGAGGCAGGGGAGAGAGGTGAGGTTTTTACTCATAATCAAATCTTCAGACTAGACTGTGAGTCAAAACAGCGATTCTAAATATCAGTCATTTATTTAATTTGACGTAACTAATAGATTAATTGGGGGCAGCGGTAGCAGCATGGTAACGCGCCAGTCTACCAACCCACAGGTTGTCAGATCGAATCCCGGTCCCACCCGGACTTTTCAAGCACAAAATAATGACAACCTCCACCCGGGCATTTGTGAGGCTCGTTAACCAATGGGTGGCACTCACAAAAAAATAGGCGTGGAAGTGACGAACCCACCCTGCGAAAAAACCACGTCAGGAATGCGCGATGTATTTCGTAATACTGGGAATATTACATCCTAATATTGGGAAATACATCGCGTGAGGACTTAGGCCTCCATGGTCTGTTGCCAATAGAATAATAATAATAAGTAATAGAGGCAAGCTGGATTTATTCAAACATTTTTTTTTATAGAATCTAAATCAAAATTTCGGATTTTAAAATAAACCTATCCGAGTTTTGAAGACAAAGTAGCTAGGCCGGTTGGTTTTTAAATCGAAAAAATTTGCTGGTTTGTTTGAATGCAATACAAAGGTTATATTTTTTGTTTTCTATAATACATATAGGTTTTGTCTAGATTCCTTAGATATTGAAGTTATTGCTACATTTTGTGATTTAGAAATAAATAAACAATTTCAGTTTCGTACGACTTTTCATTTTTGGGCTAGGATATTCACCTACAGATCATTTCCTGAAATTTGGTTATTTGGACTCAAAAGATCTGGAATCTTGTGTGTCCTACGAAAGCTTGAATTCGAACGAAATACATCCCCTTACTGTATATTCCGTATATAGGTAACTTAATAAAAAATATTTAAGGGAAACACAACTTATGATTCAGTTTCAGTGTACTAGTCCACTTTTTTTTTCTTTCTTATAATTAATATTATATTTAGATTTGTAAATTGATATGTACAATAGATTACTCAGGGGCCAGAGTTGAAAGCATGATCCGATTAGATTCCGCTAAATGATATTTTATTTCCCTTTAGGAACTCAGTTCTAAGAAGAAGCCAGTAGATTTTCATTCATAAAATAAAATTCATAATAGTTGGTTTTTCAATTTATTTTTATTCATTCAGATTTTCATAAATAAGAGGAAAGGGTGAGAAGGGCTTCTGAGGACGCAAAGAAGATGAGTTCTTGAGGAATATATCAGATTCGAACTAGGTGATTTTGGGCAAAAGGGATATATTGGTAAGATAAGCCAGCGACCAACGTTGACGAAAAATGTCCCTAATTTGTGCGATTTTCTCCCACCTTTCATATCCCTACAAATATGATAGTCATATTTCATCTCTTTGGGAAAGAAAATATCGGGGATAAAGATGTATCTAGCCTTTCTCCTTGGGGGAAGAAGTTTGTCATTCTTGAAATTCCACCTTGTGGATTCAATATGTTCACGTTAACAAATCTTACTTCCTATCATAAGATATCGAAAGGATCTTCGACAGAATACGGATGAAAAAATCAAAAACATAAATAATGATTATGAAAGGAATATGGTCCGGGTGCGGTAAAAAAAAAACTCAAATAGTAGAAATATACTATTTTAATGAGCCAACGTTTCTCCCCACGTTGCAGGGCTTCTTCAGGGCTATTTTGACGGCAGTCAAAACAAAAAAAAATAATAATGATTATTATAATAAATAATGATTATTTCAACCACTTTTTGAATAATTATTTACTGATGTTGGTTGAGCTAGCTTCTCAAACATTGTACCAAAACCTGGTATTACATGTCTGAAATGAAATAGTTTGAATAAAATAAACCTTATTTTATAATGAAATTTTAAATGATGGCATCCATGCCTCTCTCTCTTTTAGTGCTAACTGTTCCAAGCAAGAAAAAAGAACAGCCAAAATTATGGTTAAAGGATACTATTAAAAAGATCTGTAACTGTGAAGCAAAAGATATGAATGAACTCCATTTTAGCGTTTCATACCGCCATGTTCATCTATGCTATTTTATATTATATTATGGTTATTTTACAAATGTACACAGAACACGAAACTTTCTGCAATTTTCAACCGCTGGCTGCAAATGAAGATATAGATGAAGCTACGAACAAAACTATAGGTTCTTTAATTTTCCTAATCATCAAATAATTTGAATGAACAAAAGCGTATTTTTGAAATACATCCATCTGCTTTTTCCTTCAATATATTTCTGTCAATTTTCAATCTTTCGTATCTCTAATTAAGCCTCTAAAATTATACCTTAAAATATATTTCTATAATAAAACTTCTCAAGTTAAATAAACTAACAATAAACCAGAACAGAAATATATTTCGAATAAATTCGTGCCCCTGAATACATGTACACGTATATTCTTAATAATAATGGATTTTTTTACATAGTACTTCTAATAAAACATCTTGTTTCTCAAAACTACATAATAATGACTTCCACTACTATTCTTTTAACTTCTGCAGATGTAACAGTCAATTCGCTCCCGTTTCGTCAAAATACTAACTTCAAGTTTCTTTTTACACTAATTGAGCTGCTGTATTACTCTGAAAATAAGCTGTCGTAAATCAGTATAATATTACAATTTCCAACGAACAAAAGAAGACACAAGCATCATGTAACTTCAGAGGGGATGGAAGTTGACATATCGACCACGGGACAGGTCGGAACCAATCCGCTAGGGTCACGGGGTTACAACCCGCGGTAAATAAAAACTCCAGCCCAGTTTATACTGGAGACTATCTTTCCATTTCTGGAGGCTTTCGGAGAAATTGGATCAGGGCTGCGTTTAATCTAGTGAAGTGAGCAGGTTCACTTTCATCCGATCCTCCCGCGGCTCCCGCGCGTTGTTCCAAAATTTATTTTTTGAGAATAACAAACAAAGAAATTCGTAAATTTAGGGAATCCCTATGAATATTTAAACATCAAAGAGCATTATACTGGTTTTTGTTATGTTTTTGATTATCTCAATTAGAAATATAACGATATAAATAACTTTCCTCATTTTTCTTCTTCCCCAATTCCTCAGAATCGCTATATTTTGAGCTAGCACTACACGAAATTATGGTTAATTAAAGTAGGATCGAGTACAGATATTTATGAACATTAACAAACTATTATTATTCAAATTAATTTACTTAATATGTAATTAAGAAGTAATTATCAGTCCTTCAATGTGACTGCAATTTACAAAATTAAAAGTAAATACGCTTATACTTATTACCTAATACCATCAGCAAAAAATGACTTCTAGTAACTATTTTAGGCTTTGGTGCACTTACTCAAACTCCACTGGTTTATTACTAGTGACGCTATGAGAGGGCTGCGCAGGTATCTCGAAGAGCCCTGCAAGTTACGGAACCGGTATTATAAATTTAAACAATTGCCCCTTGCCCAACTATAGGTTCAGTCACTTTAGACGTATGGTTCCATATGTTCACATTCCTTTACAATTTTATAGAAAAAGGAACCCAATAAAAATGACTAGGTTCTAAGAGACCCTTCTAACAGCCCTTTCAAGCCCTTAGTATCCTATATCAATAGCAAGGGCTGACATTTAGGCAGGTACATGCTGTCATCTCACAATGGACTTGCATCAGTCTAACTATTTTATGTTTAACACATGAAACTTAGTTTCCAATTTCTTGGAAGCCTCACACCCTGCTTCTAGTCACGCCTTTCCCCCCCTCCCAGATATTTACTTCTAATTTCATATGCTCTCTAGGCTCCGCCTAATTTCCTAAATTATCTGATTGGTCCAAACCCCTTCTCCTATTTCACTATTCTTCCTACCCCCTCTTCTCAAGTGTTCATATATATTTCCTAGACTTGATAGCTAAGAGGAAGAAGAGAGACACTCTGTAACAGTGAAAGTAACATGCAGTTCTTGTAAATATGTTAGAATAAAGTCATTTTAGTCTTCACTGATTATTGTGTTATGTAACTTGCACTACCTCTCACACGTCTGTGGAATAGAGTGCGTTCGGTGATCCTAAGGTCGAAAGAATGAATATTGTACATAATAGTGTAAATGTGATTTGTGCTTTTATTTTATTGTTGTATTAGTTCAAAATGTTACTTATTTTATTTTTATTTTAAAATTTTATTGTATTGTTAAATTTTATTTATTTATTTACTTTTTCTCCTTATTTCTTCAAGTTTGATTAGGTTCATTTTATTTATCTTTCGGTTTATTTACACAATTATTATATTTTGTTTTGGAAGAAGATAGTTGACTGTATAAAATATATTTCAGACAGATAATCCACGTGACAGTCAGTAAAGGTACAAAATAGTAAAAAAAAAGTGTTATAAAATTTTATGCCTTTATTGACCGCCACCCAGATTATCTATCAACAATCAAATATTATTATTTTTATTAAATTGTGGTATGAATGTATCACCATTAATTATTGCCCAAGATTTTGACATATTTTAATACTTATAAATAAATTAATAAAATAAGATACAATTTAAAAAAGTGACTAGTTTTCGTCAAAGTATCACGAAACGATTTTCATTATAACCTCCTAAGAGTGATACAAAGGAAAAATTAGAAATTAATAATAAGTTCTGACTGGAAGAAGTAAAATTGGTAAATTCATAAATACAACTTTGTGAATTTTTGTTATTTTTTATTTATTTTTTTTTCGTGATATATATAATATCAAAAATTAAATGAATCGGATACGAATACATAAAGTAGCTTTTTTTGAAAAACCAACATGGCTGTCCCCGGTGCAAAATCAACCGTGACTGGTATTTGCAAAACAAGCCCGCTTAAACCGTGTATTGATGGCTGCAATGTTGGTGTTTATAACACATCATACCAGCTAATTATTATTCATGTAATAACAATTAGGTACGACAGGTTTTAATTATGGATATTGTTGCACGTATATATGACAAGATAAAAATGAAATATATAAATAAAATAAATTCACCAAGTTTTAAAACTGTAGAATTATTCTTTAGCTGACTGGAGATTTTAGGCAATACTTCGTCACGGATTCACGGAATTAATCTTGCTCTCCTCACACTGGCAAGAATAAGTTGGTAAGCTAAAAGAGGATAAATAATTTATCCTTTCAACCAGTGAACATTTTGACAGATCCGAATCAGAAGTAATTTAGGAAACACAGGTATGGTAGGCAGAGCACCAACTCATTAAAAATAGATTTAAATTAGTTCGAGTATTGCTGGAAAATTTGAGTGTAAACTATTTTCATTACGATATCTTTCTCACTTTGGAAAATAGATGACGGTGATAAAAGAGCTTATACTGCTACGTGAAAATTCAGTTTGCTAGCGGTATAACTTAAACATTTTTTTTTATTTCCTATATTAAAGATATTATCATTGACTAGGGTTACTTTCTCTAATCAGGTCTCCCGATCGGATCTCAAAGTTATCCTAACTGTCTCAAAGAAATCCCGTTCCACAGTATTTTCTTAAGAATACGTCGAATACAAAATAGTATAATAAAATAGAAAAAAAACTTTATACTTTCCGTTTTGCAACCACAAAGGCTTATCAAAAAAATTTGATATTTGAAAAGTAAACGAAACTTTGGTCATAATTTATTGACGTTTCAATTTTGGTATCATCAAGATTATAGATTAAGGCTTTTGGAAAAGTGAGATGTGTTACAATCTCGACTAAAAGTCCCTACTTGTTATTTGTAATACTACCAAATAAAGTAACTGAGACGTTATTTTAAGTAGTTCTATCCTGGAGTGGTAAACGAAACGTTGACGGGTTAGTAAATTTTATTTTATTATATGGGGATCTTCTTTTGAAAGTTGTGAAAAATAACCAAGTTATAATTTATAATCTAATTAAAATACAGAAATCAATGAATGACCTTAAAATTATCCATCTAACTGCAACAGGACTGAGTATTTCTTATGCTTCAATACACAAAATATCCGCATCTAAAAGTATATTATATAATTCAATTACTTAAGGTACGAGAATTAAATGTGATTTTTACAAAATATTCAAATCACTAAGAAAAAAAATTTCGTTGATATTATTATTGATTAATAAGGCTCATATCATTCTATCATTACTCCAAAATTATCATTTCACCAAAAACACCGGCTAAACCTTTGGACATACTAAATTATCTTCATTTTATGGGTTTATATTTAAGGGCATTAGAAATCAAAACTAACCATTTTTACTTGATATTGTAGTGGGTACTAACCACTGGTTAGTAACCAGTCCTAAATGGCATTACGTCCCTGTTATAATTCTGAGAGGCGACTTTTTTCTTTCAAATTACATTTTCTTGTTTATCCGTAATGAAAAAAGATACAGAAAAGTTTAAAATTGACACTTGTTTTACGTTCCCGGAGACATTGCCAAATTTTACTTATTAAATGAAATAAAAAAATTTAATTGAAAAAAAATACAAATTATATTACCTATAGTGTATACTGGAGGATGAAAATGAATTGTTTAAAGGACCGGAGTGGATAATATTTATGTGAACCAAGTAAAGTTGTCCTTAGGACCAGCGAATTTATTAGTTTATCAATAAAAATTATTGGGATTCTGCAGTATTTAAAAACCAAAGAATCATATGTTTTATACAATATGCAATATTGTATTTCTTGATTTGTTTTACTATCTGATGTTCACCAGTTTAAAAATGTTTTTTACCTCTTATCCAGCCTAAAGATAAAAAATTAAAACACAACAGTTCTAAATTCATATATATTTTTTACTTGAGAGTTTCACAAGAATCATAGCTATGAAATCAGTTTTGATTATGTAAAGATAAAAGGTAAGGAAAATCAATAAAAAAATAATTTTAAAAAGTACTTTAGATGTAAAAGGAGATCTTAAATTTATTCCTGACAGCTGGAATCCCATCACATAATAATATATGAATTAAAAACTATTTGCTCGTTCTTTCAAACAACGCCATATCTCGAAAAATCGTGATTTTTCAAGAGAGCAATTTTAAAAGTTCAATTATAGAAATGTTTTTTAATGACTAATAAGCAACTGAATTTTTAATATGTATTTTTGATCTTTAGCCAGCAAATGAGGATTACAGTTTTTATATTATATTTCTCACTAATTATTCTGCAAATATAGTTGTAAATTTCAATAAAATATTTTTAAAAAATATTATTCAACATCGGTAACCTTGGGTATGTATTTTACTATTTTATTCAAAACTGGCAAAATATATTTTAATTTATTCTTTCTTTTATTGTTGATGCACAGGTAAATCACTCTTCATATTATTTGTGTTGCAAATGTACAAAGACAGAACGAATTAATGATATTATTCCTAATTTTCCTACCAATGTGTAGGGCCCGGACATTGCCGGTAGATTTATCGGTAGAAATATTGATAGAGCCGTCGCTTCGGATACAGAACTAATCCGGCCTCATCATTTCTACCAGTTCCATCGAATTTATGTTCTAGAGTGATGGCCGCTACTGAAGCGCGGTTTTATAACCCGTTCTATTTCTACTCTCCTGATTAAACATAGAATGTTGTGATAGTGCTCATTACCACTATCACAGCATTTATTCATAACTGTGACATTATACTATCGAGAACGCTATGAAATTGCCAGGCTCGGCCAATCAAAACAATCTACTGTGTACTATTATTAACGCTTTATGCCATATTCTTTCGTTGAATATCTCATATTATGGTGCTGAGTAAAATCTGTTTTTTTTTTGTTTTGTTTTTTACAATAGTTTGCATAAATTTTTCATCCTTAATGCTTTCAGTTACTTCCACAACTACATGTGTTCGGTAACATTACTGACGGAAGCTTTGTAATGCTTCATGTTTTCTTACATTAACCATGTTACCCCAGTTTCTCCTGTTATCAACTCCTCTCCACCCACTTCACCTCTTTTTTCAGTACAGGTCCCTTCTGTATTGTCTGACAGAATAGAGATACTTTCTGACAATATACAAAAATTCTTACGATCCACTATTCCCATTTTACGTCTTGCTTGTAGTCCCACAACAAAATTTCCTATCTTTTTTCCAAATTAAAAGACCCTATTCCTTTTGTACACCGTTCTAATGTAGTTTAGTGGATACCTTGTTCTACACCATGTTGCAATTACTTCTATATAGGCGAAACTAAGATTCAACTTTAGAACCGCACTTCTCAGCACAAAACCTTTATCAACTTCTGTAACCCATTTGCCTCTAAATTGTCAGAACACGCTTTAAACCTCAACCATTCGTTTAATTTCGATAATACAGTTCTTACTACTGTTCCCAACTATAAAAAAACGTCTCATCTTGTAGTTCATTCGCATAAATTCAACGGAGAATTCCTTCAATTATAAGGTTGATAAAGACTGCTTCTCCCTGACACATTTTGAACCTTATAAAACCCTCATAATGCTTCTTTTCTCTACGTTCTGCATTTCAGAAGCCCACTTTCCTGTCATGTCTTTTATTTTGGTTTTATTTTCTATATTCTCACCCCATACTTAGTTTAATTATATTTTATAGTTACTATCCTTTCTTTTTCTTTTATATTTATGCTTCTTATTTTTAATTTATATTCATATGTTACCAGCTTAAGTATACTTACGTTAAATAATTTATTATTAATTTTGCTATTATATAATTTACATACCTCTGTATCCCTTCATTGGGTATATTGTCTTTCTTTATCATTTGTATTTATCGTATCCAATTCTTTTAACTTTATTTCTTAATCTCAATCCGTGTACATTTATTTATTTTTTTGTTAAACATTTCTTCCCCTCCCCCCCCCCTATTATGTATCTTATCATTTATTGTTTACCTAATTTTAATATTTTCTTTACTTTATACATTATTTAATTTAAAATTATTTTCAAACATACTTAACAGCAGATATCCATTCCTCCCGATACAAACGGTTCACTCTGACTTTGACAAAACAGGTTTGAATTCTCTCTCGTTCATTTTCTTCCTTTATTCATAATTTTATTATTATCCCCCCTTTTTCAACTCTGAGTTTGTACTTTCTTTTATATTTCTTCTATTTATCAGTTACTATTTCTGTTTTCATTTATTATTTATAACCTTTAATTTTTCTTATTTAATTTCTGGATTTCATTGTATACCCTTGTAATTTTCCATTACTACTTACTTATGTTAAGTGCATCCTTTTTAGCCCTGACGAAGCCCTACAACGTGGGGTGAGGGGTTGCCTCAATTAAAATAGTCATTACTATTTGAGTATTATTTGACCGCCACGGATCATATTTCATTTATTAGAAATAAATTAATTGAATATATACATTTTTAAAAAACACGAAAGTCTTGTTTTATTATTACAGATTTGAGATAGATTGATAGTTGAGGAGGAGAATGGGTATAAGTAGGGAATTTCAGAACAAGGTAGCACGGATTCTACAAAAACAGTTTGTGAGTTGGAATCTTCTGTGAAAGGAGTGGACAGAGGAACATGGGATAAACAAATACAAGATATAAGAAGGTTTCTTAGTTTTAAAGGCTGTAAACCGATAAATACTACGCAAGTATTTTCGGCGAAAAAGAGGGTGCAGCCACTTTAAATCGGTGTACTAACTGGATACAGAGATTATCTAGGAATCCCGGAAATGAATTTTATTTTTTAAAAAATCAATAATCTCTTTAGCCTCATCTTTTGCACCTGACAATCCACCATAAATGAGGCAGTCGTAATCAAAACGAAAGAAATGGGGGAGGTAACTAGATGCTAATGAGTTTTTGGGAGTATAGAATCGCGGAGTCTTAGAATCTGTTTAAGGATAGAAATGGATTTTCGGATAATTTGGGAAATTTGGCCATCCGAGAACAGATGTTGATGAAAAATAGCTCCAAGGAATGAGTTGCTGATTGAGGCAGAGTAGTGTATGTTATCCCAAGAAAGTGAAATTCATGGCTCATCTACATCAATTTAACTGGAATCAAGGAATAACATGACAAATAACTCGAGCAGTTCTTATGTTTTCTTAAGTACACTGTATAAGGCCCTGATGAAGGCCTCAATCCCTGGCCGAATAGTTGACATTAATAAATAAGTTTTACTTATATATGTTCTCCACTGGCCGCACTCCCTACTTCTCTACTCTCTACTCTTCTTCTCATATAATATCCACTGTCAAATATTAACTGTCAAAAATTAACTCATCATTATGAATTAATTTACGCTATTTAATAAAGCACCATCTTGTTCTGGCCTAGACACATTAATAATAAATGATCTTTTTAATGTAAGAAGAGTTCTGTAACTGATGTCTGCACATGATTAACTTATAACCATAAAATCCCTAGTAACAAAATTCGATTTTACGGTTTAACCTGAGGGTATAAAAAGCCTCTTGAGCTTGTTTTTCATTTCTAAAATGGTGGGGATAATTCAGTAGAGAAATTGGATAAGTCTTGACTGTTAAATTTTTAATATTCTAATAATAAATAGTAATATACCAACAATAATGCAAAAAACTACTTAAACGGTGATTTGGATAATTGTGTTTTTTTTTAAATATCTTTATTGAAATTTACAACTGTATATTACATAATACATTCAGTAAATTTAATCTCATTTACAGTCAGTAACACAGAGTGTTACAGACGTGTAGAGAAGCTATCCATTGGCAGCACTATAATGACATTTTACATTGGCAGGTCTCGTGGCCATCTTCTTTTCTTATGATAATTGTAAGATGGATTAAACATGATGAAGGCGAATACAGAAAAAGCTTTACAGTCAGTGTAAAGTAATTGTCCAGGATAAAGGAAGACATATTAAAAAATAATAAGCACTGAATAGAAGCGCATCCAAAAGATAAGCATATGCGTAGGAGGAAATAATCAGGTAAGGTCGATCTTGTAGATTTGTGGTTTGATGGAATTCAATAGAACAATGTTTCTACAACTTTCGAACTCTTCCATAACTAAATAATGAACAAAAAGAAAACTCATAATTTTTGTTGTTGTGATTAGTCCCAAATCTTCTTCATTAACTTTTGGGAAGTCTTCGTTAACTGCATATCTACATTTAAAGGAGACCTAAATAGCATCAATTCAAGTTTTCCTTTAATTCTTATAGTTTCTAATCGATAACAAGGGGATATCTAATCGATATTTTACTTGCTCTATACCTAACCTAAAAATCATCACTTAACTTTTGCCATCATCTTTGAGGTACTCCGCAGGCATTTCCCGGAGGTAATCCTCTGAAATAGGGATTTGTTAGAATTTTCACATTTTCAAAAAACAAAATTCACATCTTATCTTTAGGAAATCCCTTATTTCAATCAATCGATATCCTCATGGAGCTTTTATTTTTTTCACAGATTTTACGATTTTTCGTAATGTAAAATTTTGAAATGATTATTACCAATTTTATGTATTTTTAGCAAGATTGGAAAACAGTGATGCGTCATATAACAAAGTTGAGCGTTACGTACATTCATAAATTAGCAAATTTAAACATAATTATATGTTTGAGGCTGATAGCAAATGATTTAGTGTATACGCTTTCAGCCTCATAGATTTTATTTCCTTACTGATGTGTGCTGAAAATTATAAATGTTAATCAAAGTTCTTCATTTTGAAAACAGAACTAACTAAAATAATTTAGGATTACTTTCTACAAAATGTCTTCCATGAGGGGTAACAAAATAACAAACAGAACAATAGTGTGAAAGCTCATTTCGTCTTGGCGGGTTTCAGGAGCGGAAATAATATAAATTGATATCTTCCATGATACAAAAAGAAAATTTATATTATTGATAACATTTATCAGATTCAATGAGAGGGATGAAATCGATAATATTAAAAGGAAAGATTTTGATAATATCTCTCATTTTAATTTGATTCTGAGTAGCGGTTCCTCATCCAGAGGCTCCTTTTTACGAACTTATAAATAGTGCAAAAGTAGCTTCACGTTAATATTATGTTAGAAAAGGCAAGATTTATTTCAGAACTTTTTTTGTTAAAACCGACATTATTGCACCAAGTGCTCTCAATACCCCGTTACTGTAAGTAAGTTATATAAGCTAAAAAATTGTTGGTGGGATCGAACTCTTGGTTTCTAGAAGCCAATCTGTTACTAATTGTATTTTATCCTGTTAGAATACTCTCTTTCGTCATAGTACCGGTGTTATTCTTCACATTTAGTCATTATAGGAATAATCTATATAATCTCTTGGCGTTATCGCTAAAATGAAGCATACCCTACATTATAAAAACGCCTACGCCTCAGTACCGTCACCAAACCCTAGATAAATCGCAACCCATCACTATATTGAATAACAGTTAATTAATTAATGGAAAAGTGGCAATTACAGGAGTTCGTTAGCCCGACAAAATTGTTATTAGGCCCATCTATATTGGAAGAGATGACCTACGGGCGTAGAGATGAACCCCTTCTGGAGGGAAATATTTTAATTTCGGCGGGAGGGCGGGAGTGGTGGTGGAAATATGGCGGCAATAACGGAGCTATGGGGGGACCTATAAACCACATTAGTGGGCCTGGGTCAACGCTGCCGGCCATATTGGCACGCTACGGGTAATTTGTTTACGGTACCCATCTTAGGGCTTATGGCCTCTGTTCCAGCCTCAGACAATATGTCTCCAGTAGCTGATGATAAAAAAAAAATAGGAAAAAAGAAGAATTATTTAACACTACCCAGTAACCAGTAGGTAATAACTTTAATAAAGAAAAATATATAATATGATCATGGGGCAATGCATATACCTTGTAATTGCACTTACATATAGTATACATAGCAACCAACACTTTTATGGCAATGTGTAAGTTAGATAAGTTATATAAAGTATTTTTATTTCATTAATATTCTTTTCTAAACTATCTATCTAATATTCTATCTATAACTATTGTACTAGATACAGCGTGCCTAGAGTTTTTATTAAAAAGTGATAAATTATTCGTATATTTTAAAAATGTCGGTCAGTTCGTTTTGCATTTGCAGGTTCAATTAAGGAAGCTCAGTTCTAGTATGCAGCAAGCTGGGTGAATGCTATGGGAACAAACAACGTTAACATAGTATAAAGCATAAACAACCACAATTCGGTATTATGGTGTGAAAAAAATTCCATAAAGATAATAAATAAAGTTATATATAAATTTTTCCTCGGAAGATTAACTCTCTATTCAGTTGAATCATTGATAATTAAAGATTCAAGTAAAAAGATCTGTATCCCAAGAAATGGACTATTGGAGGCGGTTAATATGGTTTTATTCCGGCTTAAAAAAGTGGTTGTATTTCTGGGTCAAGTTTTCATTTCGTTGGACCACCACTGAAATAAAAGTCAACCGCCAGGTCGGATTCGAACCGGCACTACTGCAGTTCCGAGGTTTCAAAGACCTACGCCTCAACTCCCTTAACTACAGACAGTCTGGGTGAGCTATCAACAAATGGATAATGCGTAATAGAGGCTGCACTCTGGGCCCTCAGGTAGCCCGCTACAATGCCCATTTCCATAAGGCTTGTGTATCCTGAGGTACGCCTCCCATACATGGAACCAAACCCTTACGCAGCAAAAAAAGAAAAGACTGTCTGTCATACAGAGACTAGTTCTGCAGAATCACGAGGATCAACAGAACGGTATCGCATGAAGCGGTGCAGATGTTGACCAGAGCGATGTCCCTTTACCTCATTTTCTGAGGATTTCGTTAAATACGAAGTGAAGAGGCGGGGGCTGGATTCGCTACTTATCGGTGAGACTCCGAATCCGTGGAAGAGGGTTTTGAGGAAGAGTCGAAAACTCACAAGGGGACAGGAATCGACGGTGGGTTGCAAGCCAAATGAGAACGTTCTTACCCATCGTCAATACAAGATTGAAAGCTAAATGGGTCCATCCAAACAACTGGTCCTAACAGTAACAATCTTATCACGACACGGATTATTTTTGCCAGGAAAATATGAAGAGCTTCAAACATTGGGGGTCCAAGCCGCAAAGTCTTTGTAACAGTAGAACATGTAGTGATATATAGCACCACCATAGATAAACACCGAACTAAATTGATGAGAATAACCGAGATCTTCACCCTCATCGAGTTGGACTTCGTCTGATTGAATACAGAACTATCTCTTCTTCAGAGAGATCATTTAAGTGTGGAAGGAGGTGTTGGACCTGACGCGCCCGGAATTGGTGAGCAACCGGAAGAAAAAGAAGAAAGACACAGACATCCAAATAACTGTACCTAGTTGACGGATACAGATGGATAAGGAACAGCCGGGGCCGCTTGTACTCGTGGGAGTTGTGGCACAGGTCAAGAACCTCGGAAATGCAGGGTTGACCAATGCATGCTACAATAACAGAACAATAAATCTATTTTTCGTACCACTATCAAAATGAAGAAGGCATATATAAACAAATAGTTCCCACATTATATCAACAATTATCAGTATTAAATAAAAGATTAATAATGTGAAACAGTAATTATTGTAAGACCCAATACTACTTGCTCACCTTTTTACATTTTATTTTTTAATGTTTGGCCTCAGATGTCTGTGTACCACCATTTGAGACAAAATGTTATTCATTTGTTATGGTATTACTACTAATATGTTCAGATATAAATCTTACGAAATACTTAGAATGAAAAAAAAATGTTGAATTTTATTATCATAGAATTTCACATAAAATATAAGTTTCAAGTGGTAATACAAAAAAGTCAAAAATATATATTTAAAAGAAATATTCATTAAACATTAAAAGTTATAAAACCAACACTTCACAAATATTTGTTTCCAAGATTTTTTTTTTAAATCTATTAAGTGATAATGTGCTGATCGTTTATTTATGTTACTGTGTTGACAATTTACTTATATTAACTTCTAATTATGTAATAAATTAATAAAATAATCCAATTTTAATGTTGTTTTATATTTTGAAACGATTACCGATGAGAAGATGTTAGTGGATTACATAGCCCCTCATTGCTGATGACTTGTTATTCGTATTTAACAGAATTTGCCTTCTTGCTATTTTAAGGAAAATAAATAAGAGAGGCTGAGACAGTCAATTAACATGTTCTTGTATTTTCAACGTTCTCATTTGTGAAACTTTACATCAATACGTATTCAGAAATATGACGTAATTGCTATATATCAGAGCCATATTAATGGTGAGGGTTTAAAAATTCGACGGTTATTTAAATCGATTACATCGATACATCGATTTAAATTCTTCATATAATTATATTCTCAATTCTTTTCGAAGAAAAGTGTTTATCATAAATATCGCTCATATATTGTATGAGTAATGTGAGTAATCTAGTGAAAGTCTTGAACGTTTGAAACTAATACTATTTATCATCAAGTCCGTAGGTATTTAATAACTAATTTTAATAAATGAAAAACTACTTGTTACCTATTTTCAAAACATTTCATTTAACACCCTAATAGCAATCTGTATGGTCTGGAGGAAACAGATTAATGTTATACACCTCCATGCACACTTTGATGTTGGTTAGGAAGCCGAAAATAACCATTTCCGCACCACATTGCCGCAGGAAAATCTTTAACCCTCCGTCTTTTGGAAGAGGAAATGCAAAGTTCTGTTAAACTATCCAATAATGTGGAGGTATATTTGCGTACCTATACCGTGATAAGTTAACTGAGCAATGATAGAAATCATTACAATATTATTGATTTATTATTTTTTGTCTCAAGACTTCGTATAAAGTCCTATACCAAAAATCAGAACATGATTCATTTTTCTAATATTTATTACTGAATAAGGCGGGAATCGAACCCACAACATTCCGATAAAAGCAAACTGCGACCTCGTGATTCTAGGTCGAGTATTCAAAGTCCTTGGATCCAAATTATGTAATTATCCAAAGTAGTCGGCCGCTGCACCGTAGAACTCATAATTAGTAGCAACGTGAAGTTGTGTTGCCCTTCCCCTTCCATCCCTCCTCGGGATTAGTTCCCGCAAGTAATAACTTCTTAACGAAGACTACATCACGCGGTCAATCAACTTCTTCATAGTTTATAGTACCAACAATCTTTTAACAAAAGTATATCTGTGCGAGCGTAGGGGAATTATAGCTTGTGTAAGCTTAGCGCTAGAGCAATATTATCAAGTTTTTATGCAAATTTATTTATCGCACATGAATGATGGGCATTTTAACACAAAGGACAGAAAAACTTTTTTTTGCTAAATTAATGTCTAGCCTGCAGAAATGCCGATTGGACTTTTCGACTTTCGTTTAATTTGTTTTCAACTTAGTATGACATATTTTTCATTAATGTACTCGATTTTATTATTATAATTTGATTTCATAAGATTTTATTGTCATTCTCTATATATTTTTTTCACTCTAGATCTCTGTTTCTTTAACCTTAAAGGTTTATTTAGTTTTCCATAATTTAACATACCCATTCTGTATACTACAATGATTTTTACCTTCATCATATCTGCTTCCTCTTTTCTCAATGTTTTCGGTGTTAATCCTCATCGCCTAACGGACTATCTTATGTTTGAAAAAAAAAATGAATTTTTAATATTACAATAACCAAATATTTATCAACACCAATATTATTATGTAATTTTTGTAGAAAAATGGTGAAGGTGGCGGTCCAAAGAGATATAAAAATAGCAGAAAAAATCTATTTTTCTAGTAAATAAAGCTTCGCCCCACTTTGCCAATTTTTACCAAGGCTGTATCTAGATACAGCAAGAAAGAACGATTACACTTTATCGAATAATTCTGTCATAAAAACCTATAATTCTCTCTGATGAGGGTTTGATACAACAAAGTTCAAAGCCTCTTTGTAGACAATTAATTATCTTATTGTCAATTTAATTTGCGAGGTCAGAATGTTGTTGTTCTCTATTTATGTGTCACAGATACAATAATTTTCCTTTAGATTTGGGTTGAATAACAATCAAAAGTTGTTGACAGTTGTAAAGAGGAATGACGATGAAGGAGGCTGAAAAATATTTTAGAAGATCGGATTAAGAAGAACATTATACATTTAGAATTTATTATAAAGAATAAATAGTTTGTAGAGCAGGGATTAAACAATGGGTTCTTATTTGTTTATTTATTTATTTTTAACTGGAAATACACTATAAGCAGGGTCAAGGCCGCTTCAAGAGCAATCATATCTCTGCTGTTCTGCCGCACTACAGTTCAGATGGCCAGGATAGTCCGAGCGTCATCTGCCACACCAGCAACACAGAAGTGTCCTTGGTCATTCCTGTTATATTTTCCGAGCGCGGTATTCCACTTAACCTAATAAAGGTACTAATGTCGGCGTCATTGTAAAGCTCAAAATTGGCACGCTGTTGCTCGTAAGCTCCACCATTAAAACCACTCCCTAAATTCTAAGAAGGATCCGTGGCTCAAATATAGCGAAAGCCAGTTCCTCATTTAAGGAAAAATCCAACATCCCTAATCATAGGTCTGCACGGGTAGGGTAAGATCTCTTTAAAGCAGCACCTAGGTGGTTCTAAATACCACTCTTCTCTTAAGATGCCATGGAGTCCATAGCAGCATCTACTTTACAACAATTATGAGACGATAGATTTAGGATTAATAGCGTTTCTGGAGTTTACATGAGAACCGAGATAGTTGAATTCTTTTTCATCCTCAGAGGTGACTGTCTTCCTCTATGAACTCCACCAATAGCGTTTGCATGCATATACTTGGCATTTGTTTCATTTATAATTGTATTGGTAAAGAAAGAAAAAACACGAGGTTCGTTAGGTCTCATTACGAATAGTGCATTAAATGTTTATAAAATTTACTTATAGGAAACTGTTATTAGTCTTTAGAATTCAACAATATAATTCACACGATGAAACTTGACAAAAAAGGACAGCTCAATTAAGGTAAAATTCAATTTATTTTTCCATAAACCTCACTCCACCCACAGTTATCAAAAGCTCTCTAAAACAATTTTTCGAGTGATATTTCTTTAAATACCAATGTAATCATCACTGAAATTTCTTCAAGGTTAATCCATTTCATTTGTATTGAAAAAATATATTTCGAGGATGTTTCTTTAACGCTTTCCTGGTACATACTTTCCACAATATTTTTATTATATATATTCTATTTTTGGGATTGACCTAAAAGAATAAGTAACTAAAACAATGTAGTTTCTTTTCTTATCAATAAACACTTTGAAAAATTAAGGAAAATATCATTTAAAAAAACAAAGGTCCTCTATAGGTCAAGAGCCAGATCGAAGTGGCACAGAAATAAATTCACAAACACTTGATACCCCAACAGGACTAGACAAAACGTATTACAGTAAATTGACTAATAAAATTAAAACAGAGTTGAGCAAAATGTCGAGGAGTATAAAGTATAATATTAATATAATAGTAATCAAAATACTTGAGTACCGGATACAATACTCATACTTCTAGGAGAGTACAAGTAATGTAATCAGTACTCATACCAGTTTGATTAAGAGTATTTTTAATCAATAGAGTAGACTAAAAGTACAATAATCGAACTCATCAGTACTTTGATTACATCTTACTAATTTGTTTAAAGTATTTTTTATTGATATTAGTGTTTCTTAATAAAGGAAATCATTATTGAGAGAAATGTGATTTCTGTACTGTAAATAAGTTTAACCGAGGAACATTATATAACAATGGTATAGATTTTTCGGTTTTCAAACATAGCAGGTCAATTTATTCAAGTATTCAGAGGTACAGAAAATGGGAGTACTGTACATTTAATCTTCACTTGCTTGCATAAAGATTTAGTTAAACTTTTTTGATGTTTAACATATCAAAATGAGAACAAAAACGATTCCATTTTCATTGCACCTTAAAAATATATAAAGAGACTCTAAAATATTAGAAATTATTGGTCAAAATAAATCGATAATAAAACCAATGGAATTTTAATTTTCTGCATCTCGGAAAACATATAAAGGTAACTTCATAGATCAGAAATTCGAAATTTTAAAATAAATCCATTAGTGAACACGCGATTATAAAATCGATTGTATTTCTATCTTCAGAACACCCGAAAAATAATAAATTGACCACCATCAATAAATAAAGTTCACGACCTTGAAACCGACTGCAATTTCGAGGGAATAACAACTTGGTTTTACTTTGTTATCAGTACTCATAAGTCTTTTAATCAAAATGTTTAAGCAAATTGTATTTTAATACGAAAATTCTCGATTATGTTTCAATTACATGGTATTCAAGTACTAGAAGTAATAAATTACAAATTTAATTTTAAAGTATGATGTAATTGATAACAAATGAAATCGTGATTGCTGAGTACTAGACTACATTTCGCATTCAGTGCTGAAGTACTTCTTACTCAAAATCGAAAAAGTAATCGAGTTCTGCCTAACTCTGATTTCAACCAGAAACTGGAAACTTCAAATACTTAAGTAACACCTGAAAATCTTAGTTACTGATGAATTTTAATGAACGATTCCTAAAAATCTCTTGAAGTTTACACATTGTTAGAATCCACCACTTACTGAATCCAAAACATGGTCAAGACCAACGAAAAATAACAAACAGATATACATTCAGCACGGTTATTCCACATCTTGATATCCTTCATCTAATTTAAGTTGAATTTATTAAAGCAGAATATTCAACATATGAAGAATATATTCTAGTCAAAATTATTCATTCAAGTATTCATCCTTAAGAAATATCCGTCATTCCATATTACCTGCTCGTACGGCTACTGGATTCGAACTAATTACATTCTACATAT
>NW_027108982.1:23144-26991 GCF_000696795.3 Halyomorpha halys
CTCATTATGACCTCAATGACTCATATGTTGCCGAATCGGCCAGAACCAGATATTAATTTTTCCATGATTAAATCTCAAACCTCCCAAAAACACGTTTTTCTAATCTTGCTTCTTCTTGAACTCCTCAAAATGGTCATAAAAGTCGGAAAAAAAGATGGCGTTGAAACCTTATAATTCAGAAATGTTATTGGAGTTCAATTAATAAGTAGAATCTACCTAAGTTTGTGTCAAAATTTTGCAATAATTAAAATAGCATTTATTAATGTTTTTTGTTAGTAAAATTATAATTTTAAATAAATAAATAAAGAATGAAAACTTATGTTAAAATAGATGTGTTAAATAAAGGATAAGTGTCGCACCAGAATTAAAATATAATATAGGTGTCATACCATTGTTCTATGTTTCACATTTACATTTATTAGTTTTTTTTTAGGTAATACAATTGCAATGTTCAATAAATAAATAAAAAATACGATGATATAAACCAGTGGTGTCAAAAATCTAAAAAAAAAGACAACACATATCGCACATAAAGGCTTGACGATGCCAATAAGCTCCAAAAATAACGTTTACTAAATATTTATCTAAAGTCTGTGAAGATGTCTTGCAAGGAGTTGTGGCGGGCGTTGTATGAAGTATATGAAACTTGCTATTTCAGCACTCTGACATTCGGATTACCCGAACAGCTGTTGTCAGACATATATCAAGTTTTGGCGGGAACTCTCATCCCCACGTGTTACTATCACGTGCTCAACCGCACCATCACGTACTACAATAACTATTAACCAAATGTTATAAGCCATGTGAGAGTGGTTGGGATCCTAACTTCTGTAAATTGAGAAGACCTGATTTATAATTAGAACGAAAGAACGCGACTTTTTAAATTGTTTAATAAATGTATGAATTCAGGTATTTTGTTAATAATATAGGATAATGGTAAAGGATTTTACAGCCAATATTCACTGAAATTTTCATTCCTCAATGAACTTCATTATGCACAGGCGGGAGAAGCGGATCCATAAATTGTTTTTGGGGTGTACTGGAAAAAAACAAGAAAAAAAAAACAGACCTCCCTTTAAAGCTGTATATTTAATTTAACTTCCGAATTTCTTACAGCAGATACCGATGAAGACAAGAATCTTTCTGCTTTAAAAAAAAAAAAAGAAAAAGTAAAACGAGTAAAAAAAAAAATCTATGAGAATATTGAAAAAAAAATGGATGGTACAATATAAAATTTTTATAAAAATGCCTTTTTTTTCTTTTTTAGGAGAAAGCGACGCAGCCTCTCTCTCATCTGTATCTGCCTATGACAGACGTTCACTTCATAATTGACTATGGATAAAAGATGAAGAGGAAGGTGCAATGCTACAAACTGGGGTTCGAATCCAGCTGGATCATATTATTATTTATTCTGCAACTGTAATCCTGAGAGTCAACATTGTGGTTTCAGGATCCATCCAGGGTCATCATAATAGTATTAATTATCTGGGTACTCTTAATTGGGAAAAAAATCTGGTGGTTGAGTGTGAACATTACAAAAAAAATTATCTTCTTCCACAGCCATTGTTCAAGAAACAGTACATCCATACAAAGTACTGAACACCTGACTCTTCATGGGTTTTAGTGGTACAGATTTTAATTTTTCATATTTTTTTTACATATAATAAATTGGTTGTTTGATAAATATATTAATAAATTCCGCATTTTTTATATTTAAATTTAAAAGGAAAATTCTTTTCCGAAAACAATTTTTTTTGGTGAGTTATGAAATCGCCTTATATTTATTGTGTTATAAAATTTTATGGAAGTACGTATTTAAACAGGGAAAAATATATACTTGGGAAAAGATCAAAACCCATGAAGGAGGGTTGTATATTAATTTCATATTAATGGTCGGGCCATGTCCAGATTGTTTACATGGAATTTAGGCCAGCTGAGTATATTTAGTGTGGAAGGGCTAATGGGGGAGGTGTGGGAAGAGAGGGGGCCAGTGTGAGCCAGTAATGGAAGACCAATGTCACTAATTGCCCGCTAACTCTGCCCCACCAGAGAAATATCTGCCTCCTCTTCACTCACTCTTTTTACAGGACCGAGCTGCCGTAGTTCTTGCATTTCTTTAATTAGTGTAATTAGCAAAGGAGTTTTAACTTTGAAATAATGCCTTCCGCACTTAGCACGAATGAGCATCTAAAAATTCGCCCACTAGTGAAATTTAGGGAAAGAAAAACCTGTTGCATAAATTAAGTATGTATGAGGCTTTTAGAAAAGCATTTTATCAACGCCATAATATCAAATGCAACAATGAAAATATCTTTAATCTTATATAATTAATTTTATAAAAAATTTCTATGCTCAATGATTTTTAATGCCATATTAATTTATTGTCGGCCATTAAATGATATTTAATGACTGAGAGTGGAACCTGGTTTCGAATTTCAACATTCGTCTTGAAAGCTTTGGGAATAGAAATTCAGTTTAACAGACGTTCACAGTTCTAACTCCACCTTTAGTAACCTATGATATGTGACATTAAGAATATAACCTGTATAAAGTCAACCTTTCATGGACCAGCTTGTCCGGGATACAAGAGATATTCTACGGTTATACGGAGATAATTCACTTTACTGGAAAAAAATTTTGAATATCTGTAAAATTTTGAATAGTGTGATGTAAGCTTCAATAGTGCTTAGATGTACAATGTGGAATGTTTCAACAGAAGGAAGTTCAACAGTTAAAAAGACGAAATCCTTGATGAATATTTTCTTATAGAGTTTATAAGTATTCAAAATTTCATCACTGAGATTTTATAAATTTTTATTTAAAATCTTTAAAAATTATATGAAGTATACCATTTAAGTATAATTAAAATTTTCGCTAAATTAAAAAAAAAAATCTTAATGTCTCAAGTTTAACTACTTATTATAAGAAAATTAAGAAACACTTTCATGATGCTCCTTATTACGTTACAAATAAACTCATCCACAAAGACCTTAACACCCCATTCGTTGCAAATTTGACCCAAAATAGATATGCGTCTTTTCATTCTAAACTCCTACCCACCCCAACCCATTGGTTCTTAATCTTTCACCCTTAACAATTCCTGATAATCCTCTGAGGCGTCTGAAAAGAAGATGGCCACGGGACCTTCTAATTTAATTTAATTCTTGAAGTACCACCAATGGATGGTTCCTTCCCAAGATAACAAGTGTTTAAAACATTATCCAATTTACTTATTGAATTTATTATTTTGTACAGTTGTAAATTACATTAAATAAATTTTTAAAAATTACTTTCTGAAAATTATAAATCTGTCCTGTTATTATATCTCACATTGTATGATAGTAACACTTCATACAATGTGGGATAAAAAAAAATCAAATAGTGATTAAACTCAATCAACGTGTTGCCCCACGTTGCAGGGCTTCATCGGGGCTAAAAAATATGCAAACATTTAAATGATGTAGACATAAGTGAACAAATTAAGTAATTAAAAAGACGTTTAGTGAAACGTAAAAATTGAATAAAAATACTAAAAGGTTTTAGAGTATCAATTAAAGCGGAAAAAAATAACTATAAACTAAAATATGGAAAAAGGGGGGTAAGTACAAAATCAAGAATAAAGGAAGACAATGAAGAAGATAGGAAATTACCTAACTGACTGGAAGTGGACTGTTCACAGGATGTGTAGAGAAATGGTGGGGATTGACAGTTAAAATACGTTACATTATAAAATAATTTAAAATGAAACAGTATTAGAAAATTAAAAGAAATATTAAAAATAGGCAAACAGTAAACGATAATATACATAATAGCATAAAAGTCGGAAAAAAAGATGGCGTTGAAACCT
>NW_027108982.1:27064-29853 GCF_000696795.3 Halyomorpha halys
GGATACATTAAATATAATATGGGGAAAAAAATACAATATACAATTTTCATACAAGATACAATATTCTTTCTGATGAAGCCCTGCTACATGGGGTGAAACGTTGGCTCAATATAACTAGTTTAATCACTATTTGAATTTTCTTTGACCGCACCCGCGGGCCATCTTCCTTTTATTAACATTTTAATTTCAAAAGAGAAGGTATTTATTATATTTTTGTTTTCAAACCACAATAAAGTAGCTTTATTTCAAAACTTAATAGACCAAGGATCTACAGAATTCAATGTAAACTTCTAAAAAATGAAAATAAGCTGACCCCAATACAAAGAAGTTGATAAGATATAAAAATAAAAATAAAAAGTGGATATCCAAAAGAATAAAAACACTTGTTTTAAACACTCTAAACATAATGTATACAAGACAATTTTTTTAAAATGTTGTCACCTTAACATGCTGTTGGTTTAAATGGGGAGGATTGACCTCTGTACCTTACTAAGAATTATTGATCATAAATCGTTACGTAAGAGTTAGGTGTGTGTGAATAAATGCATATTATAATGATATCTTGAAAATTTTTTATTTTCTGTTTTCATTTAAATTGAAATCATTACTAATTAGAAGAAACGTAAATAGAGAACAGATCTATGTGGAAAATGAAACTACTGAAGTATGTATGTACTGAGGAAGTCAGTATATATTCTTTTACCAACACTCCAAGGTTAATTTTTCATTATTTAATTTTACGTTTTTCAATAATTACATTAATTCATTAATCATTCCAATTTTTTTAGAGACCTCTGTAAGAAATGACTATTGTGCTTATTGTTCTAATTTAATGTAATAGCTATATAGAATACAAAGTTATAGTTATATTTGAATCGATGGTATCACCATTAAATTTTGGCCAATCTATTTTCTTACACTTGGACACAAGGTTTATAATAATTTCAATTTTACAGTTTTGAGTCAACATCAACACCTCAAATAACCCGGAAGAAATGCTAGACTAATCTCACACACAGAGTCCCAGGAAGTGACCAAACTTTGAACTTAACTAGGACTATACACAAATGAAGACCACTATAACTTAATAATCAACTGAGCCATAGACTTCAGACAAAGACTGACTGACCGAAATTCGCTTGGGTTGGGTCTCTGTGTCAACGACAACTTCTAAGACATTCTAGTATAGAGTTCTAGACTCAGCCCAAAACTTTCTTTGATTTGTTTTAATCTTGTACTTCCAATATTATTGCGTACAACGTTTTACTTTACAAAAATTTAAATAAGATAAAACAAAAAATGTTAAGTAAAAGTTCTGGTAACTCTATAAGAGTCCATGAATCTATAACATTGTGAATGTAGTGATGATAGGAATATTGTTCAATTATAAATAGGTTGTTTTTTTTAATTTTAGCAATACATGATTTTGAAAATCTTTAGACTAATTTGAAGTACATAAAATTATAGGTATTTTAGAATTTTAATGGCGTGTTATTTGGCACTATTTATATTCTTTACTGTAATACAATTCAGTCACTAATAATAATCCCTCGAGACTGGGGACAGTAAAATTTTTGAAAATCAAGCATATCAGATTCTTTGGACCTGAAGAATAATAATACTCAATGCCCTATACTACGTAGCTAATAAAATTGTACACTGCTTAATCCGGATATTCCCCGAAGTAAAATTTTGAGGGATAGTACCAGAATTAATTATAATTTGCTGGTAAGCTGGTATATATGCAGTGGACTGTATTTTAAATAAATTAAGTATAGTAAAAATTAAAATAAAACCTCCATTCTTGAATTATTTATACAACTGATTATTTTTGGGTTTTGCCAAAAGGGTTTACAATATTGTATAATGAATAAGAGTTAGGTTAGTATTTAAATTAATTTTGAGTATTGATTTAAATGGGGTCATGAGAAATAATGGAAGATAGTGTAGTTAACTTTGTGGATGATTGGTGATGGGCTATTGAGGTTTTGGATAGAGCTTTAAGACTGGCTCTTCTTTCATGTTCTTTCCACTCCCTCATCCTGTCACTGTTCCTTCGCCTGGGTTTGGTGAGGAATCACTCACTCGTCATGATTGCTGAACATGAGCTTTATGATGTTACTCTGGGTAGACTGTTCACTCTGTCTTAACCTGTACAGTCCATAGGGTGCACCACGACGTTCATATATTTATCACTAGGTGGCAGCATCTTGAACTCCTATTCAAAATTTGAGGAAAAAATAATAACTCAACAACGCAATCATTACAAACTTGGCTACTGAAATGTTTTATAATTTTCATTTAAAACAATTATAATTAAAGCACATCAATCCAACCAGTGGAGGCTGTGGCTTATTGCAAGTTAGAGACAAATAAGAGCGGATTTGAAAGCGTAAAGGGAACAAGCCTTGGAACAAAAGTGGTAAAACTGACACCGCTCATAATTTAGAGGAAGGGAGATGTAAGGAACTGGGTCAAGGGAGAGTACAGTTGAAATCCTCTTAGTTCGGCGGCAATATTCCTCCTGGATCGTCCTCTCTTTAAATATGTCAGAGATGAAAGGAATCATTAAACGAGTTTGCAGTTTAAAGGGCTTAAAGTTTCTGCTTAGAGTTGACTTAATAAAGCAACTTTTTATCATAATGTCCCGGTAAACCGTAACACCTTAATGGCTTTATGACATATAAATATATAATAATAATAAAGTTAAAAGAACCCATTATCAACTTTATCGGTTTAGGGTTCATAAAAATCAATTTATGAATTATAAATTTTATATTAGAAATAAA
>NW_027108982.1:29987-31081 GCF_000696795.3 Halyomorpha halys
TTATAATATTAAAAAATCAAACAAATTTAGGTGTTATTTTATAAATTCTAATCACTTATAATTGCTTAAACACTTGTATTATATTATTTTAAGAAAACTCTAATTGATGGAGGAAGGCCCATAGCGGTTCCTTTTTTTTTTCCTTTTAATTTACATTAGAGAAAAACAAGTGTGCCAGCAGCTGCATTAGGTACTATACACACAGTATAGTAATACTAGTTAGACAATTGCTTATTATTATTATATTACATTACATAGTCGGTAAATATTAAAATAAATAATTGTAATGCATGATTTTTTTTTTTATCTTATTGTTTGAGTTTCTTAATCTTTTTTTCCTATTTCCTCCTAGGATATATATATCTTTTTTAATTTAAAATATATATAATCTATTTTTTTTCATAATAATTTGTTTATTGATAGATATTACAATCTGCCACGCAATTGTGGGCAATATGTAATATTGGCGACTACCAGAAACATTTCTTCAACCGACTTGGCATATTTAGTAAGGCAGTTAACTAATGTGACACCAATTTCTCTTTTCTATTAAACCTAGGAACTATAAATGCTGTTTTGCCATTTCCTAGCAGTATCATTTTCTTCTCCAAATTTTTCTCACTTCGGTTTTGACAAGAAAATTTCTTTAATATTGTGTTTGCGCAAATACTAAAAGCTGAAATACAGGATCCATTGATTAAAATTTGACCAAAGAGTCCTAACAAGGCGATTCCGACACTAACACTAATCTTTGCAGAAATATTTGTCTTCCATTGAGCCCCATCTAAACTAAAATACAGGATAATAAATAATTTTGTTCAAAATATCACCACTGAAACTATTAATACTAATCATGTTTCTTTTTATCAGGTAGAAGTATACGAGATAGTAAAATATAAAATTTACTGTAAACTTATTATGATAAATTTATTCAACTTGAAAATTGTCATCAACTTGATTTCTCAATTTCTCGATTTCATGTCTAATGTAATGAAAATAAATGAGTTTGATAATGCATTATTAATTAATTTTGAGGTCACGTGATAGATTGAATAACCGATTTTTAGCTATATGTAAAACAACAAAGCGGAAGA
>NW_027108982.1:31131-36410 GCF_000696795.3 Halyomorpha halys
AATTAAAAGAAATATTAAAAAAAAAAAATTAAATTTGTACCGAAGGTTACAAAATTATAACCCATGAAGGGTTATCAGGATTGCAGTACTTTGTAAGGAAGTACTGTTACTAGACCAATGATAATGCAAGGAGGTAATTTGGTCATAATCATTATATATATAATGTAATAAATATTTTAAGATATATTTTAAAAAAAAAAACAAAAAAAAAATGGACCTTATTGAAATGTGAAATTTCAAAGTACAGCTAAAACAGAATTTCTATTGTTTAGTTTTGACTGGGATATGGCAAAGTGTTGGGCTGCCAATGACCAAGTGTGAACACTCGGTACAACCAGGTAAAGCTGCATATGATGCACCATCAACGGCTCTTTATCAGCCGCCATTGCACTCTAGCTCCAAGTTTGACGGTATTAAGTAGGATAAATGTCCGATTAAAATCATTATGAATTGAAATTCTAGCTCTAGATCCATTAGAAAAATAAAATGAAATTATAGTAAAAATATTATGAATTTGTTTCATTAATTTTCTAATATTCTTTCGAGCATTGTTTTGAAAATTTGGAGCTGTTTAATATATTGGAAAATAGTTAGTTTTACTTTGGATGGAATGATTAATTTAATATGAGCTTATGTGTGGTTGTAAAGTAAAGTTGTCTTTGATTTAAAATTATCGCTTGAAGTTTATGAATATGACTAACACCATGCGATAGTCGATAATTAATTTTTTAAAGATTCATGTAATACTTAAAGAGGTTGCGTCTTTGTTCTCTTTTTCTATAAAACGTTTAGCCCTTCTAGGTTGTATTTATGAATTTAACTTATAATGGTTGTAAATTGACACTCAGATAACTAGCCACTTTGACCAGTAGTTATAGGTATCCAGCCCAGATATGGGCTCATAGCGAGGAGTCGAAACCTCTCATTAAAGTATGTTGGCGAAGATCTATTGGTCTATTGTTCTGGTAAGAGTTCTACAAAACAGGGTGTCATAAGGCGGAACAGGTCTTTGAAAGAAATGTGCAGATCGACCTCCTCCTTCAACAACGCAAATCCAGGATCAAGATAAAGATGAAACGCCAAGTAGATCTACTAGTGGACCGCCAGGTGAAGATAAAATTGTACTTTCCTATACTACCTTTCAAGAAATAAAGACTATACTGCTGGAGAAAACAACAATACGATCCAAAAAGGTTTCTCCCTCACAGTGAAAAAAAAGCTAGTTGAACGTAATACAATAGATTTGATAAGGTTTATCTTCGTTTTATCGAAGTATAGGTTTCTATGATATTAACCAAATCTTTTTTTAATTTATTGATAAATATTACAATCTGCCACAACATTTCTGGGCAATAAGTGATAGTGATAACTGATTATTATCAATATTAATTTTTAAATATTGATTTTTCGTTATTTGAAAAAAAAATCTTGCTTTTTGAAAAACTTTGTATCTCGAGAACCATTGAGTGTAAAGAACTTGTTTATAGCTCATATTTCAGATACTTTAAATAATGTTTAGCTAGAATATCTGCCTATAACTGTAAGTTCTTTCTCTCGTATTTAATTTTTCTTACCTTCTTCATTTCCTTTCCTCCATATATTTCTTCTTTTCCCTTTTTCTTTCTTTTCTTAAAATATTGTTTTTACATAAGCTCCATTCTCAATTTAACTAATTTTTGTACTCGTCTATATAACTAAAAGATTTTTAATTTTACTCATCAATATATTTATGTATCGTTTATTTATTACTCACATTTATATGTATATAAGTAATAATGTTATCAATCTACTACTGCCTTATTTCATAGTTATTAATCAACTAGTTTATATTTTCATTTCATTGTTATGTATGTTTCCAAATTTGTTAGTCCTGATGAAGACCAAAAAATCAGGTCGAAACGTCGGCACAAATAACACTTTTGTTTATCATCTTCTTCTTTTATATATCTACGCTCAACTGTATTCATCTCATTTTAAATAATGTGCTTTGAAAATTTTTAGTGTTGTTAGTAGTTTTAAGGGTATGGAGCTCCGAATGAAAAATCAGAGAACACGTTAGACTTCAGACGCCATATTAGAATTTTTATAACAGCTATAGACGCTACAGTTTTTAAAAGATTTTTGTTTGCTTTTGGGAAGCAACTGGCACTCAGTGTGTCCAATTCAGTATACAGAAATCGGGAGCCAAACTTTGGGAAAGATATCAGTCCACTTATTTAATATATTTCTTTTTTAAGAATAGGGATTACAAAACACTTCCTCTGTATTCCTAATTGTCCGATATATGGGTCTATGGGGATATATGGGTCCAACAAGTCCACTAACAGCAAACGACTGTGTCATGTTCTTGGATTAGTAATACGAGATTATAATTCGTAAAGAGTAAACATAATTAATTGAAGAAGCCATTAGTAATAAGTAAAACACCGGAGACTTACATTTGATCTTCAGTTTCTATATTGGAAGTTACGAGTCATTGAAATTCACTAAACCCAGGATGCATTGACATGAAAACTCACCTGCAACAAAAAGAAATCAGCATTAATTTTGACAGTGAAGGAAAAGAAGGAATTTTTGATTATTAAATTGTTATAAAAATCAGTTTTAATCTTTGTAAGATATTTCTCAAATAATAATTAAACCAGAAAATATATGACTATTTAAATAATCTAATAAATGCAATGAAGTTTAATTTATTGTAATGTCATTTTATATTTCTTTTTTTATTAAAATGAATATTATTTTAGATGTTTTAGGACACATTAATTGGATGTACAAGACCTTCCAAACAAAGTAATCTTGTATTATAGATAAATATTAACTTAAAAAATTTACCAAACTTCCACTATACAAATCGTCTAATTTGGCTGTTACCGAATATTTTCAGCAACATTTTTATTAAATTTATATTTTGTTGAATACCATCAGTTTAATATCATATTTTGTCTCCCTTAATGAAACCAGGTAATAATACTATTATCGATTTAATTGGATAAATTCTCAACCTGTAAAATACATAGTAAATGTATATATTATAAAGTCTTTAAGAAAAAAATATTAAAATAAATTATACGATTATATGTATGAATTTTAATCTTTTTAACAATTTAGTTTCATTATCTGTCTAAGTGCATTATTTACTTAGTTTACTTTTTTTCGAATTTTTTTTGTTACACATTATTTTTTTGACGACTAAATAAATAACGAACGTATAAAAAGGTAAGTAACGGATTTTGTTAAATTAGTTAAAACATTGTAACGAATCCTGATCCTAGGTAAATATATGAACTGCGTAACTAAGTTTGCTTTTCCTAAAGATTTCATTATGCTAGTATGATTGGAAAGTTCCACAACCGGCCAGAAATGGTAAATTGAATCTCTAGGCGTTAC
The DNA here is from genome assembly GCF_000696795.3 of Halyomorpha halys. Classification (NCBI taxonomy): domain Eukaryota; kingdom Metazoa; phylum Arthropoda; class Insecta; order Hemiptera; family Pentatomidae; genus Halyomorpha; species Halyomorpha halys. The sequence goes on from NW_027108982.1 coordinate 34,522, forward strand.
TAATATTTTTTAAAAAAATTGAGACAATCCTTGAAAAAGTAGAATTCTATAACTAAGTTAAATGATTCATCTAATTCTCGAATTCGGACCTAATCTGGGCCATCCTATCCCTGTAACTTAAATACAATCCTCCTACTCTTATACGTCTGAATGCAACTTTATCCAGCCTCCTCTGGCTTCCAATAATATTATATTGAATTAAATACAGACGGCAAAAGTTTATAAATATTTTCTATATTCCCTACTTGTTGTAGGAATATATAGTATAGATTTTTTTAACGAGATAAAACTAAAATTGAAGAAATAGTAGTTATTAGAAATCCATCAGAATTAACACAATTTAAATTATTATAGAATTCTACATCTATCTATATATATATACCATGCTAACCATCTTCTTATATTTATTATTATTATGCATTTAAATAATTCAAATCTAACGCTATCTCACACAGGCACGATTCAGGCGATTTGATATTATTTTCTATTTACAGAATACCGTCTAATATAGTTAAATATCACTGTTCACTGGTAACAGATAATTGCAATAAAAAATATTTCGTGATTTTTTTATCACCTCACTAATTTATATAGAATGAAATGTTCGCATATATACAAAACATCTCTACCACATAAATATATAAGTATCGTTAAAAAAACAAAACAATTTAGCTAATTATAAAAAACAAAGTATAATTATTGCAATATGAAAAGTGAAATATGAATGATGTAATTGACATTTGGAATTTGTCACGAATATTCGACCTCTATACAACTATGCTCTAGGTCCTGAACTAAACTAAAAAGTACACAAAGCAGACAGATACGTTTCTTATGTGAACATGGGCAGAGTTCATTGTTTCTTAAACGAACACAATAAAAGTATGCGTGATGCTGCCATGGACAGACACCATGAAATTTTGACATTTATATATGCAGCAATATTTGATTCAGAAATAAAAGAACCATTCAGTAGCCGTTGCCATAATAATTAACTTAAACAATTGCTGCAATGAAACAGAGAAATTGTGGCTCCTAGAAGATAAAGGGATATTAAACTGATTTTATTTGGTTTATTTATTGTTTTAATGTAGTTTTTTTTTTGGCTTAACTTCTCCATTGAGGTCCTATGCAGCCCTAGAGTAGGAATATCAAAGTTCTTTTTTCGGGGCCGCCGCAAAATAAATATTGACCACCAGTCCAGGTGGGAATCGAACCCACAACATTCTGAACCTGGCGTTCTGGGACTCTGGCGCCAGCCCCCTCAGCTATCAGGTCATTGTATAGTATTACATCCTGTCATAAATTCACAGAGTAGTCACACCATACTTACAGAGATATAAATTAAGTAATAAAAAAATAAGTAACAAAAAACACATTAAACAAAATTGAAAGTAAAGGAAAATAATATCTTAAACTTCATTATTCACTCATAATTATAGTGCTTTTACTATGTACTTCGTATTATATTTTATATAAGTTCCTTTATTTCTCTGATTTTTTTTATTTAACTGTTAATGCTGTTTACTGTTCAAAGAGAATATTGAGGGGCCGAAAGATTATTAATTATATTACGAGTCAGTGATTGTGTGCAGGTGAACTCAACTGTACAACCTGTGTTCCTAAAATTACATTTTGCTGCTATATACACGCCACACATACAAATCTATTTAAGTCATAATATAAATACATTCCCTCCCTTCAATTTTACTATTGATCATGGTATATTATTAGGTTACCTTCAATTTATTATCTCTGGTTTACTTGTTCGATCCTGTCTTTGTTTACTTTGAATTCACTAGTGCATTATAATGAGTCCATCCTTTAGTCATTGCTGAAGCATGAATTATATTATGATTAACTTCATACCACAATATTATTTATTTATA
>NW_027108982.1:36460-45729 GCF_000696795.3 Halyomorpha halys
AAATTAGTCAAAATATATAATATTTTATATTCGCACTCACTTTCAGATCTTAAAAAGTACCTTGTGACTAGAGACTATATTATTTTATCATTGTGTTATTTTATTTATACAAATAGTTCGATTATGTTCATTTATTTTATTCTTCTGTTTGTATATATTTTAAGAGTTTTTTTTCTTCATTTATTAGTTTAGTTTATTTCAGTATGATTGGGATCAATCATCACTATTACCTATTGCACATAACTGTGTGGCAGATTGTAGTATCTATCAATAAATAAAAGTATACTTATAAAAAAAAAGTACCTAATAAAAAAAAGTAGGTAATACTAAACAGAAAACAAATTATTAGATTAATTAATTACTAAATTAAAATTAGTATGTTCTAACAAAGAAATAAATAATTCTTCAAATACTCGTATTATGGTACCGCAATGGTTCTAGCAATTTTATTTTCATACTATCTGTTACATATATTTTTTTTTTTAATAACATAAAATACTTAGAATCATAAAGTTAAAATGAGAAGAAATAGACTCGAGGTGAACAATGTGAATGCTTGAATAATACTTATGATAATATTTATTTTTAACTTCCACATAGGCTATCAGATGTTATTACAATGCTTGTTTGATAATAGTATTTATTCTATACACTTGTTATAATATACACTACTTATCACATATGTATCATTAATATCCGTTCCTTTCGGAGTCTTGAGTACAGCTTGATGTGTTTCTTGGAATATTATTAAATAAATAATATCTATACTTATAAAGACTATTCTGAGAAAGTATTCATTCATTGACTGGGATTCATTGCCTAAGTTCATAAGAGCCATTAGGATAACATCCGAAGACCAGCCATGTGTTGAATTCAAAAACTGAAGAAGGCACTACGGAACCCACTCGGTTTGGAATAACCATACTCTCAATTGAGCTTGTATGAAGAAGATCCGAGGAGTTCTCTATTCAAATATTCCTAGCGTATAAGGGAGCTGGTCATTGAAAATTTATAGAAGCGGGGCCTCCCATGACGGGAGTCGTAAAACAGGCCGACCGTAGAGGCGTCTTCCTTATTCATGTCAGCAGGTCTAGCATCATGCAAATTTAAAAACATATTACACCAACCCCGGTGTACCCCTAGTTCTTGTTCTACAGAGGTATTATCGGAAAAGTTTAATTAGTTTTACCAATTGTGTAATTAACAGAATTAGACCTTATTACATATACGTTTTACTCTTATAGTAATTGAAGCCAATAGTTAACTCGTGTTTCCAATTTTTTGACTAGAACTTTACGTGAAGAATTTTTTTTCTAGAAATAGGTGTAAGTAAACATTCACAAGTAAAGAGTAAATTTGAAAAAAATATATAAGTGTAAACTGCATGATGTGTCAATGATATCAAACTGCATGAAAAGTAAGCCTAGTCTCACTTAGTATAATTGAGGCATGGACATGGTGAAGGCTGAAAGTGCCAGAAATACAAAAAATGAGATTTTGACTTCATAAACATGAAGAAACCCGTGCTAATGAGTGGATGAATGAAAATCTATCTTTATTCTGGGTAAAATATATCTTCACTTTCTTTGGATTTATAACAATATATTAAATAAACTAAATTTTAAACAAAATCACTAATTTATCTTTGATTATAATGTTCCTATTATTTCACGGAAGTTTAGTAATCTAAGATATGGATATATAGCTGATGTTTAAATGAGGTTAAGGAGAAAGCTTTAGGGATGGATATGGATTAGGAATTCCAAAATGATAGTTGGAGGTAGTTGGGACAGCAAAAGATTTTTCATAGGAGATAGTTCTGTAGGTAGGGGTATAGAAATCGGTAGGTTGGATCTTGTGTTTAATAGGTGAATGGATAAACGTAGTATTAGGGTTTGAAATGTCAATGTGCCAAGGAGGTATTGTCTCTGGATACTGGGATTGAGCCAGCTTTGCTCGGAATAGTGTTGTGTGGTATGGAAACACCTAGAAATACCGAAAACGAATCTTATAAAACAGTTCATTAGTCATTGTAATCACTTTCCTGTGGATAGTACTATACATTAGGCATCCGTTGTCGAAATATGGGAGAATAAGGGAGGATACTAGAAGGTGACTAGTACTTCTTCGCAATCGACTAGTAACCGCTTGAAGTCCCTTTCTTGAACGGTTTAGTTCCTAGAGCTGTATTTTTTACATAATTTTAGGTCAAAAATTTTGATCAGCTACGTGTTTTTTTTTTCGTTTTTCCCAAAAATAGTTTTTTGGCATATACAGCCTTTTCTGTTTCCATGCTTTTATTATCATTTGATTAAAAACACAAATTTACATACGCTAAAAAACCTTACGCAACCCCACACATTTTGGAAAATCTAAAGCTAAATATAAACCAATTCCAAAAAGAAACTTCGACTTTCTTAATATGATAGTAGAGATTATTAAATGTATTTTTTTTCTGAAGTGGATTGTCTTGAGTATATCAAAGGTTGAGAAAAATTTTCTCAAATGTGATTTATAAATTAATAAAATAATATAATTCAATTATATTACAATTCATAAATTAATGAATCTTAAAATAATAAATGAACCTTTTGACAATAGGGCTACCCATGAGACCCATAACGATTAATTTAGTTCAGCAATTTTATCTGCTTTACAATGGTGCAAATGCTAATCAGTTATCTTAAAGCGTTTTTGTTTGATTGCTTCCTACTTAGCAAAAATAAAATTTAATTTAAAATACCAAGAAATATTAATTTTCTCTTTTTTGGATTTCTTTATTATTTATAAAATTTGAACAAGGTTTATTTGAACTTTTTTGTTGCTCCTGAGATCTACTAACACTTCTATATTACTGAGTATTTCTGGGACTCTACAGTGGCCCTCATATATGTATAGAAATATATTTTGATAGAAAACTGGATTTTTTAAAATAAAATATCTAAGTATAAAAAAGTTTCTTCATGAGTAAGAATAACTGGTATTAATGCAGAGAAAGTTGCCTAGTAGTTTGGATAGAAGAGGCAATGTAGCTTCTTTATGCATGCAAATAAAACTCATTTTTATATTTCTATGTTAAATTCAATTATTCAATATGTATATTTAAATAAAAAAAGCCTTAGCGATCAATTGCTATAAAGTTTTTTTTCTGTATTGTTGATGCCTGAAACTGATCGGATACTTAAAACTCAAAGTATAGAACTAAGGTGTTCAGATGAAGCAAATGTCACTGGAAACATAAAATAAGAATTATTTGCCATTCTAAAAGAAATAAAACGTAACACAAGACCAATATAGAATCATCTAATGTCCGCCTGTAATACCTACCATTCCTCAATATTCCGATTTGATATATTGAAGTTGAATAACTTCTAAAAATCCGAAAACGACCTCACACCGTTGGAATATAATGAAAACAGATACAGAGCGCCGGTGGTGTTATGGGGACGGATTTCATAAAGTACTATTTCATGGAAATGCGGCAATATATAGGTCTTGCACCTCTCCACTCCCCTCCAATATTCTTCACCTATCGAGATCAGTCTCGTTTTTCGCATGACTCGGCAATGGCATATGCAGCAGTCGCAGCCCGAGCTCCCACTAGCTTTTGCAACGTATCATGCTAAAGTAATATTAAAGCATTTGGGTTAAATATTGGGAAAAAAAGACGGCTAAAATATCAAATAAATTATAATGAAATGGGTGTAATCAGGGTATATACACAATTGATAATTTTAGTTTTAATCGCAAAGGAAGTGCAGAAATTAAATCTTTTGGTATTACAAAAGTGAATAGTATAAACGGTTAATATCACACTCAGTAAAGATCATGCAAACTATGAATGAACAAACTGAAATGTTGACAACATGAATACAATATGAACAAAATGAATATATAATAATAATCAGTATACGGAATTAATAAAATAATCAGTATGCTGTTTATTATTCACGCTATTTATCAAATTATAGGTAGGTTTTAAATATTGGTAGATTTAACTATTAAGACTCCTTTTCCCGTTTAAAATAAATGTTTAAAAAGTAATATAGGACTGTGGCTAACAGTTTTTTTTTTTCAGTTACAGCCATAAGCTAACGTTATTCTATACTACCTTAATGGACCCTGTAATCAACACCTTATAATGCCACAAGGCAATTCATGACATTTAAATTAAACATAAAAAGGTTTATCTAATAATAATTTAAAGTTATTATTGATAATAATCAGTTATTAGTAATATAGTAATAACAAGTTAGTCTATAAGAATTAGGAATAATTAGAAAATAAAGCCATACATATAAATAAGACACTCTGTTAAATATTATAGATACGACACATCCAATTGCTGGACTTAAGATGATATAAAATTTTAAAATCAGGAAAAATCCTTTAAAAGGAGGATTTAAGACATCGTGTAATTAAGGTGGTTACATAAACAGATACAAATAATTGTCTTTTCTCACTTCATATAATGATTGTTACCAACCGAATATATAGTTTTGAATAATATAAATCTAAAGGTTTATAAGATTTAACTACTTTCAATATTGTGGATAGACTATATTGTCCAGACTGAAATCAAAGAGATATGAAGCAATAAAAATGTCTTTTCTTGAAATTGTAAACCCTTAGCCACAGATTAAATAATAAAAAATAGAATGGTTAAGTATTTTACACACTAATGAAAATTATAAATCAACATAGTTCTGCAACCAAAATATTTGTTTTTCAGATTAGGTTAAAGAAACGTAAATGTGTCATAAGGCTTCTTAAAAGACAACATTTCAGAATATTCTGAATTGCATAAAACATTTAAGCTATTTTAACCATTATCTAACTTACACTACTTTTACAACCTAACCGAAATAAAGTTTTATTTTATTGACCTGTGTTGTACTGTTTTTGTAAATAAGTTTGTTAATGATTAGTTATAATTATTTATTATTAATTAATAACCTAAGACGTGCAGTTTTAATATTTGACTTGATTTTTAAGCTCCTGACAATGCTCAATATGATTATATAAATTAATATATGATTATATAGAGCTAACAGGTTATAAAAAATAAAAATAAAATATTGAATTTCAATAAAAAAAATTGTTATTGATGATAAAAAAAATGAAAAGTAAAAATATGTCAACATTATCAATTATACGGTATCATCCTAACATGTAAAATAAGTTCATAAGTATGCTTTGTTGTAGGAAATCCTAAATGTTTGGTCTGCGATGCATGTCCAAGATGCATCGTAATTACGTACAAATGATACTGAAACTAATGAATGATACTAGTCGGACAAGTGCTCAGTCATCAGGACTCAATTAAATTTAAAAACACTGTTTAATATGTTTGGGTAGTAATTATCAGTAAAAATTTGAGTTGGGAGTGGTTTGTCATGCGGTATGGTGTAACTGAGCGCCGTGGGACCACAGTGGGACGACACACTTGATAATATCGAAATGTTTTTCAGCCAGATTTCCCTCAATACCAAATTCCAATGGTATCTGTATACATATTAGTACAAATGGTGACATTCATCTTGGTGTTAGTTTTTTTCTAGTGTTAAAATGATATGTATATAAATATAAATTATAGAATATACAATACTAGGATATACTTGTATTAAACATTGTCAAAAATTTACAAAAAAAATCTTATTAACAAAAATATAAAAAGGTAAGAGACCACAGAAAAGCTAGAATTTAAAATTAACCTTCTGTTTGTTGCTAAGGTTCCTTTGGGTCAGTAGATAACAGAAGAAACTGTATAATTAACTAATTGTACCTAGTTTTTACTGCTGCTCAGTTGAGATTGACCCAGAACTGAAGGGAAAGCTACTCCATCTGATAAATAAAAGTTGAGGCTTTAATCTCAGCAATTGACTTTAAATATACTTTGCTTAAATAGAATTGTTTAATCACGTTTTTTTTTTTTTTTCGTACCCTGCTGTAAAGATTTGGTACGTACATATAGGAGGTATGCTATATGTATAGCCGTGTGTGAAGGATACCTCGGTTTGCCTTTTGGCATTATAAGGTTAGGTGAGGGGTCCAATGAAGGTTGTGAACTTGGTTGGCTTAAGCTAGTGGATTATTGGAACGGTGAGGGACCGTTCCGCTGGTGGAATGGTGACAATTTAGACCTCAGACTTGAAGAGTCTAAGGCCTTCCCTCGTCGAGGACGTCGACTAAGGGAACCGTGCTCTGCCACCTTCCAGGTCTTGGTGGTGGGGCGATCTCTCTGAAAAGTGGGTTGCAGCACTTTATTCACGTAAAAAAAAAAGATTATGTATTTTAGGCGGACTAAACATAAAGAATTTTCGAGAATTAAAACGCGAAACCAAAATTAATTATTGTAAATATTTCATAAGATATAAAATCAATAGATGTTCACAAGCAGTTATGTAAACCAAGAAGTATTTGAACTCGGTAATAGAAATAGAAAAAAATAATAATGATCATAATAAATTATTTAAATAATATCTTTTTTTTAAGCAATATGGACAGTTAACTTAATTTTACCAATAATTATTTTTAGTATCTATCTACTGTCTTACGATTTATCTGATCATAGAGCAGATAAATTAAAGACCAAAATTGTATAACATGCAATTTTTTTTGGAGATATTTGATGGCAAATTTTATATGGCAATATTTATATTCACTGCATATTATGTCATACCAAATTGTAAAGAAACTATATAATGGATACTGGAAAATTACAAGCAATGATTCTATTTCCTAAAATAACTGTTCATTTTAATCTTTTAGTGTTAAGGAGATTAAAGTTATGTTCTAAGAATTTCAAGTAACAACATAATTTAAGACACGAGTGGATAAAAGTATATTGTTAGATCACTATAAACCACATAAGAATTGATTTCAATTTTAATATGTTCCTTTTTATGACTGGAAAATTCAAGTTTTAGCTCCTGAAAGGCAAACACAATTAAGGTTTAAATAAACTATACATTTTTTTTTCGAAAATATAACATAACTCCTTACATAATATACAATCATTACACTTCCATGAGGCTATTATTGTTTAAATGAATAAATTTTATCCAATTTTAGTCTCAAAACAATTTCTATTACTTTATAAGTCCGACGTTTTGGCCAATTCAGCCATCCTCACAGACAATCTTAATACTATTTTAGAACCACGTCAATTAAAAAAAAAAACTTTATGCAGGCTATTCTGCCCAAGTCATTAATTTTAGTCCACAATAATTATTTTGTCAATTTTCCACATTAAATTGAAAATTATAACTTTTAATCACAGTCAACCTGAGAATCAACTATTATAACTTATTAATAAAAAAAACTAATTTCTTAAGTCTCAAATCTCTTTCTTATATCTCTTATATTTTTGTAGCTCTATGAAAATATATTACGGCTAAATTGTCCATGAAAGTAAATATTTAAGATAAATTATATTTTGCAATTATATTTTCTTCCTACCTATTTTTTTTCTCTCTGGCTTAATAATTATTTTAAATATTTACGTGGCGAATCCAAATATTTTCACAATATTAATAAGCGTTGAAGTTATTTCGTGCTAATAATCTTTACAGCTTTTTTTTCTGGAAAACATTACAAGTAGAAAAGTTTGAATTCCGCGAAGGTACAAGAGAAACGTGAAATCATAATTTAAAAAAGACTACGTAGTAATATTAAGATCAGAAGATATATATTTTGGTGATATATATTTTTTATTAATAATATTTCTCTTTATTACTAGACGCAGGGTCACGTATAAGGATTATTTTAAAGCTATAAGAGCTTTTTATTTCCCGAGTTGCCAGTTTGTCTGACAAGATCCCATTAAATATTTAAAGAAAGAAGCCCTTCTTACAAGATCATAAATCCAAAGCATATTCATGAGGAAATGTTAAACAGGAAGATTCGCCGGCTTACTTTTTTCAAACGGGACCTCCTCAAGCCCCCACTTGGCAAAGTTTTTTCCCCCCCTTTTATCCTTTAACTTGGTAAATGCGTTAACTTTCCGGATAATTTCGTAATCATGGAGACAAATACGTTAAGAGATTATAGGGCCTTATCCGCTTTGGTCTCGATGATGGAGCGGCTTTAAATTACCTAAGATGGAAACTTTTCTCCAACAACTTCCAAGAAAGATGGGTTTTTCCGCTAGGCACAGCTCTCGGTTGTTGGATTCGTCACGTCTAGACATGATATCTCACGTGCTTCGTTAATCGGCTCACTAGTGATTATCGGTAATAATTTCAGTCATGAATTATTTTAAAGGATAACTAAAAAAAAAGAAAAGAAATAGGTCCCAAAAAAACTTGATATTATAATAATTATGTAAAAAAGTTATCATGTCGACATAGTTATTACATTATTACTTTCTAAATTTCATTTAACCTATTTTTGAGTTTTTCAGATACAGGTTGACGAAATCTATAAAATCATTTTTAATATTTTAAATATTAGGGTAAGTTAATTTATCAATTAGAACAGGAATGTATTAATAATTTAATAACATCTGTTCTGAAATGGCTGTTGCAATTAAATTGCTATTTATTAGGGTAATACTTTTTTTAAGTACCGTAAATATTTTTTTATTAAATTTTTTATAGATTCTGAACGAAATTTCAGAATTGAAACTATCATCCCATTGTTTTTTGTGAATCTTCTGTACTCCATTTAGTTCCTTTAATGTATCTGCCTGATTAAAAATATAAGCGAGAATTTTAATTGACATAACGCACACATAAAATTTTGTGGCAAAACTTAAACATTATAAAACGTTTTATAACATTTTAAAATTACTTAATAATAAATTAAGGTTGAACATTTAAGTTTAAATTACAATAAGCATGACTATAATTATATTTCCTTTCAATTTACATCAGAACTTAAAAAATGTTATGAGCAGTTAGGACAGAATTTATGAGGAGAGATATTTATACAGAGAATGTGTGCAGATCAAATAATATTTTTTGGTCTAAATTATTTCTAAACGATCTATCTAAGTTATTGATTGAGTTATTCAATTAATCTTAATTATAGATACGGGTAGATGTATTGTTTTTTAATGTATTAAAATTAAAATATATAGCCTAATAGATGGTAAATAATTTAACAAATAAGTCTAGGAAAATGCGTTTATTGATTGCCACTCACTATTAAGGATACTAAATTGTTTAAAAATGAAATTATCTACTTCTCATTTTACTTATCATAAATCATTAACATCACAATTAATGTATAATAATAATAATACCAAAATTTATTTAATAATTTAT
>NW_027108982.1:51679-52824 GCF_000696795.3 Halyomorpha halys
ATATATCTAACATGACTTTTTCTTAATAGCTTAATTCTAATATCTGCCACTGCATTAAAAGTTTTTTACTTGCGCTTGAAAGTTACCTACCTGCATTAAAATGGTTATTTTAACAATAGCCATTTCTTCGTTCTTATAAAATTAACAAATTATAAGCAATGAAAACATACTAATGTACTAACATATCCAGGTTTTTTTTAAATTATGAAGTAATAATTTAAATGATTGTAAAATGTTTTTCGCATTGGAACTTGAAGCCACAAAACACAAGTTTTCCTCAAACAAGCCCTCTTATATTACAATAAGATGCGAAGGAAGAAAATCGATACTGGGAGAGTAAAATTAATTGGGTGTTTTAACAGAATAAATAAATGGGAAACAATGTAATTCTGAAAAGCTTTACTCTAAAAGTCCAGAATACATGAACAAAAGCAAACAAAGTTTTTCTTTAACAATGGAAGGTTGCGGCTGCGAAATCCCCTAAGTATGGTGTAATATTCTACGTTTTAAAGAGCAATATAATAAAGTCTGCCTTTGAAAAACGATAGAGGCTAAATGTGTCTCTTTTGTTATTCAAAAAAGTATATTACATGAAAATTTCGGATATTGTAAAAGGTAAATTTTAATATCCACCGTTTACTTCACATAACCAAGACATGAATGGATACTATTATTAACATTTTTAAAATAATGCACTGCAACTAAAAAAATAAAAAAGTACTGAACGTAATTAAAATGATTGACTGCCTCATTAATATAATAAGTTATATTAAAAAATTTTACTTATCAGTATGCCCTTTGATATTTACTAGCTTTCCACTGTTGATTCTTCAGCAATAAATTAGTAATAATAATGAACACAGTAAACAAAATTCTTAACCTATGATTAAAATAATACACCTAAGCTATTAGGTTCAGGTATCAAGGACAACTAGGTCATTAATTGTAAAGATTCAAATACTATGATCATTACTAACCTCGTCGATACTTCCCAAACCCGTTATAAGCTGACTGTTAATACAGTGGAACAGCTTTTAACGTAGGACATAACACTCGTTATAATGTCTCATCAGTCTAAAAAAAGTTAATTGTATACAGTGTTTTTTTTTTCAAATCCATATAATGTTGAACGAATATATATACAT
>NW_027108982.1:53029-55253 GCF_000696795.3 Halyomorpha halys
TTAGGAAGATGGTCAGTAGTGCGGTCTGTGAAGAAAATATACTTATAAGTGAAACATATATTTTATTGGGTGTCAATGTTTCTCGGTAGTTATGGACCTTTATCAGCATTTGCTTGGTGATGGAATCAATAACAATGTAATATGAAACTATATAAAGAACCAGTATGAAAATGGGAATACTATGATATTTAGGTATAAGGATCATAATAATGAATCGAAATAGTATTTGTAAATAATGAAAATTGAAAACTAAGATGATGATCAATTTAATAAAAAAGCAAATTATATTAATAAAAATAACTAAATAAAATACAAGCCAAGCATAAAATATAATGTCCTTAATATAATTAAAAGCCAAATGAATTATCATTCTAAAGAAAATAATAAGATATGATGATAAATGTAATTTATTATTAAAGTATAGAAAAATATATCTATCTATTTAGATTTTTGTTAATAGAAAGCTATTAAGTTGCTAGAATTTTTTTCTTGGTATGTATGTATTTTCTTGGTATAGTCTACATAACTCTTAAAAATTAAAATGATATAATTTTCAAATCTGTCAAGGAATTTTATTGTAAAATTAATAATTAAAATATATTATTCATTTCATGTGGAAAACTAAAATGACCGAACACAAAAATTAATTTACACAAGTTAGCGAAACTGTCTTAAAATATATACACAATTTTATATTTTATTTTTTTCTCCCCTTTTCCAAATTTTATTTTGCTTAATCATTATTACTATTTTTTTTTTTAAATTAGGTGTTGACCGTAGATGAATAAGTGGGTAAGATGGTGGAGGGGTGCGGTTAGCAAAAAAACACCAAAAAGTTATGCATTCGTGCCGACGTTTCGACCAGGTATTCAGGTTTTTATCAGGGCTATAAAACAAAGAGATATCGTTCAGATAATACTAAAAATCAAATAAAATAATGGACTAACAAATTTGAAAATATACATGACAATGAATTGAAAATATAAAATAGTTGATTGTTAACCATGGAATTAGAGAGTAGCAGATTGATAACAAAGTAAGATGAAATATAATATTATATAGATAAGAAGATATGTATAAGATGAGATATTTAAGTAGTGACTTTTTAGTTTTTCAATTTTTTAGACACTACTAACAAATCTAATCTTAAAAGTATATTCTTACATATATAACATTATATTTCATCATATACTGGTATCAATATACAACTGTTGAATTCCATGGTTATTAATCAACTATTTTATATTTTCAATTCATTGTTATGTAAATTTCCAAATTTGTTATTCGTCTCTTCTTTTTCTTTTTCTTCTACCCATATGACTTTCAGCGTGGGGGTGCTTCCAGCCATGATTGTCAGCCAATTATTTCTTTTATGTTTCTGTGAATGATAGTTGTTATCTCTTTTTGTTTTATAGCCCTGATGAAGACCTGAAAATCAGGTCGAAACATCGCCACGAATAAATAATTCATTTGTGTATTTTTTTTTCTACTAATAGCATCCCTCAACCATCTTAACCACTTATTTTTTTATTAAAGTATTTTTTATAAAAGATATGTTTCGTTTTATTTATTAACATTAGTTACGCAGGCGGTTATGTTCAAATATCAACTTAATTTTCAAGGACTCGCTTAATTGCCTTATTTGGTAGTTTTTCCTTATTTTTTAAAATTTTGTTTAACCTTAATTTGACTATACTGAGAAGCATAAAAAATTCTCATTAAAATTAACTCTAAAAATTCATCAGCTCAGTTTTCAATTTGATATACTTGAAATATGAATTAAAAAAAAAATTAACTGAATGCATATAATAAAAAAAAAAAATTCACAGTACTATGATTTAGTTACTAAGCCCACAAGGCAAACGATCGAGAAATCCATAAGAAAATAAAACTTTAAGATAGTTAATTCAATTAATTATCTGAGATTGGTGCGGGAAATGGCGCTGAGAAAATATGAAAGCTCAATGAGCAGTGAATCCTACTTGGCCCCCCTCCAAATCGGAAATGGCCGGAACTTTAGCCAACAATTTATCAATCATTTAAATAACTTCTTTAGTCACTTCCCCCTACTAAACTTAATCATTACCCTTAATGCTTACTTCACCAAAGAATAAAACGGTTTAAAAATATTAAAATTTTAAATAGAAAATATTCGAGATTTCTAAACTTTATATTCTTATGGGTGAGTAGTGAGAATATGGGGGAGCTGGTGCAGTGATTTGAG
>NW_027108983.1:0-5290 GCF_000696795.3 Halyomorpha halys
GTAAACTGGTGGGGGGAAGTTACGGACTGTCAGCTGACAGGTCCATATCAGCTGATCGAGAACAGCTGACCTATTGTATATATATAGACGGACAGGCTCCGCAAATAGATCAGTCTTTGAGAGCACTTGAAGCGTTTCATTTCGCACTACTCTCTCTCTTATTATTTTTAGCTTCTTACTTCAGTAAAAGATAACTTATATATATATATATATAACGTTATGGTTGGACAAGGCCTGTATACAACTTGAATCCTAACTTCCCATGTAAATAAACCCCAATAATGTGTATAAGGAGCATCACAGAGATAATAAAGTAGTATCTTTCTAGTAAGCGTGCATTATAATTCTTTTTCCTTTTCTCCTTTTTTTAAGTCTTTCAGTCCAAGTTCTCGTAAGTGGTGCCGAGACCCGGAAACTGATTTAAGACAAGGAAAAAGCACGGCCAGTAGTGAAGGAAAGATTAAAGAAGGCCAATGGAGGAGGCAGATGGTCTCCAGAGGAACCACACTGTTAGGCCAGTTTAATCTGGCCACAGAAAAGATGAGACACTTGGAGCGGATGTAGTCAGTTGGAAGATGAATTTCATCGACTCCATAATGAAGGTGCAACTGGCTAAGGAGACAAATAAAAGGGAAGGTTTACCCCGGGACTGCACTTTTGTGGAATGTGCTCAAGACATGATCGATGCGAGCGCTAAAGAAGAGGATGCAAGGATGGATGTCGATGATGGAGGATGGAACAGAGTACCGTACCACCGCAGTAATCCGTCAACACCGTGGGAGAGAAGAGAACCTAGGGATGGTGGTAAAGATAGAGGTACAGGTAGAGAAAGGCGACCGAACCAGGGCAGAATACGCAATGGAAGGAGGGAAAGAAGACAGGAAGTGCCATGGATGCGGAAAAGTAGGACACCTGGGGCCTGTTTCATAATAAAGTACAAACTAATACTATTAGTCTTTTTCTTGTACTTTTTACTATTTTGAATCATAACTACAAAGTAAAAAATACTACTTGTACTTGCGAAAGTACGAGGAAAACATTGGAAGGTTATTCGCTACCCTTATTAGGCAAACTGGGAAAATAAATGACATATGACCTGTCTTTTCTAATGTTTAGGTGTTTGACGGTTTCTTATATCCAGAATACACACAATTATCTTAAATCATAAGTGATATGTTAGTTTTGTAGTTTCAGTGTATTTGTTTATGTTCCAGTGATGTTCCTTAGTTCCATTTATGTGACATAAACTTTTATTGGGATTTAGGATTTTTTTTTACTGAATCAAGTTATTTTACGTCTTTATCATCTCAGAATTTTGTTGAAATAAAGTTATCATATCGTTAAGATTATCTGTTTCTGTTTGATTTACACTGTTGTGTTTGTGCCAGATTTTTCAGTTGAAATACTGCATTATTACTATTCAACTTTATATATTATTTATTACAGTTTTGTGTATTAACTGTAACTTTTTATTACATAATGTATCTTTTTTATATTAGTTGTTTTTAATAATTTTATTTGGTACTTTAGTTATTATCATTCTATCTTATTTATGTTTACACTTATTTGGTAAATAACAAAGTTATAAGAAAAAATTATTCTGTATCTATTTGCTTATTTACTTTCTTATACCTTCAATCACACTTAGCTTCCTTCTGTAAGGTTTTAGATTTTCATTAGAAAGGTATATACATGTCATAGGTGTATGTGTGTATGTATATACTTTTTATAAACCAATATCACAGAACATTTACTAACTTCATGTGCATGTTATGAAAAAAACCCTAGTTCCATTTGTATGGCTTGCCCTTCTATCTGTACTTTGGTATGTTTAGTTTAAACCAACTGTAATTTCTATGTCTGTACCTGTATATATGCTCATAATTGAAATTATTTCCCAGTGATAACAAATTTATATTTTTAGGACTATGTGGCATTGACTTATATTTAATGCTGTATTATATCATTGGCTCCTAAGGATGAGATTAAGTTTACTCAGTATTAATTTTAAAAAATCAACAACGTTGTGATAAAGTTTTTAAGGAATAGTGACTGTGATAAATGATTTTAATTTTGGTTTTAATGTGAATATTGACTAATTAGAAATTGTTGTTTTGACCTGGGCAGAATAGCCTCCATGGAGTTAGAGTTTTTAAATTATATAATTCCAAAATTGTATTAAAATTGTCCTTGAGGATGGCTGGATTGGCCGAAACGTCAGACTTATAAAAAAATTAAATATTTTGAGACTAAAATTAAATTACTTATTTTAAAAAAATTTACCAGTCTCAAGAAAGTGTTTAAGATTATAAATTAAAAAATAATTTTATTTATTCTAGTTAAAACATTCTTTCATATTTATGTTTCATCTTATTGGCTAAATAATTAAAATTAAGGTATATTATCGTATTTCTATGCCTTTTACTTACTTAATATATAAAATTTCCTTCTCTGTAATTATATTAATATTTTAGTTTTAATAGTATTGCTAGTAACTTATTAAAGAGAAGATAATGTAAAATTTATAAATATCTTAAATTATATTTTTGTAATAAGCTGATGTTTTGGGGCCATCTTCAAAATTTACCTTAATAAATCGGACATTTCCTAGAACTAAGATTACATATTAACATGGGTATCTGATTCTAAAGTGCATAAAATAAAATATAGGAACATGGCGTTCCTAATATAACTCATTAGGGAAGTCTGTTGTAATAAGAAGTATATATTACAAGACTTTCCAATAATTTTTGATGGTTGATAAAGTAACCAGTTATTGTCATTTTTTTTTTTTCATTCTGTTTAATGTGGATGTATGTTGTTATCATATTGCATGTGCATGAATGTTGTATTGTATTGCATATGATTCTACATTTTTTTCTGAAGAAATAAAATATAAAATATTACCCAAATTAAAGTTTATTTAAATGAAAACCTAATTTATTATAGCCTATTCAATTTGCATTTCAAAAAATATGATCTATATATTTAGTAAAGTGTCTCTCAATGAAAATATACACCTCGTTATGTTAATATTAAGAGAAAATTTGGTATTTAAGTAATTTGATGCTCACAATCAGTTGTAAACTTATCCTGTGTTTTTTTAACAAGGATACTGCTTCAAACACCTTAATCAGACTATTTCAAAATGATAAGAGTGGTTATCTTTCCCTTTAATCCTACTTTGTTGTCTTAATTTGATTTTTTTAAAAATTAAATACAATTTTGAATACTTCAGGCATTTATTAAATGAAATAAATATTTTTTTAAAATTTTGATAAGGAAATTTAAACAGAATTCTCCTACATTTAAGTTATCATATTTTGCTAAGAATAAAATTGTCCAATTTACAGATAAAATTGCAGGTTAAATAGAAAAAGAGTTACGTTAATCTGTAATATTATTATTGTAATTTTCCTCTATAAATTACATAAACACACAACTCATTATCAGACATAAATGATGCTACTATCTTTATTGCTATTGAATTTGATAATGTTTATGTAGCTGGAGTTTGTGGTAAAAATAGCTAGTGTAGAATGTTTTTTACCAGAGCATAGTGGAATAAATAAATAATTAATGTGCACTTTCAGATTATACATCTTTTTCCTCTCTTTAATACATTCTGAGTATAAGAGATATCAAGGAATGAGGTTTATTCATAAAACAATATAACTATAAATGAAAATATAAGGAAAGTCTATTTAACACACAATTGGTAAAGCTACAAATTTTATTATAATTATTTTGAAGAAATACTTTACACAATAAGCAAGGACCAGATTTATATGTAATAGCATTGTTGTTATAGTTAATAAATATAATCTTGAAATTCAAACTGTTTTATTGACATTTAACAATACTATTGATGATATATTCTGTTAGATTAATTTATACTTCACATGTATCTCACACTACTAACTATTTAATATCCTCCCAGGCCCTACTCCAATTTAGTGGCAGTCCTGTATCACTTTTGAAACATTTACTTGCTTATTTAGCACATTCTACTTTAAAGAAACACCTTCTTATATTATAATAGTACAAGTCAACATAAACGGAGCTTTTTATTTGGAGAAGCTTGCATATTCATATTAGTAGAAGAGCATGAAATAACTTAGTTGTTAATGTCTCTTATATTTAAAGGGAAACAGAAAATGTTTTGAAAATTAAATTTTCATCATATAGAGGTGTTTAAAGTATTATGTACTAGACTAGTGATAAAGAATCCAGTGTAAAAAAAAAGTCATTTCACATGACTTCAAAGCTGAAATTGTTCCTCACTGTAAACTTTTTATCTAGGAATGTTTTCTTAATCAATATTGTTACGGCGGGTAGGTGTTCGAAAGAAACCTTTACTAGCCCAACCGTGGAAAGAAAAGAATGGTCGAATTTTGTTATTTTTGTATTTTTAAATAAGTAAACATAATAAAAAGGAACACAAAATATACCAACTAGAAAAAAAAGAAAGCTTAACACTATTACAAAATAAAATTAATTGAACAAAAGAGAAAACAAAAAGTCTTATATCACCGGTGATTATGGGGCGCCGGTTGTGGTTGTTCTGAGTAGATATGCTCGTGGAAGTAGATTGACAAAAAGGACGTACGTCCGCCCGCCTTGTCCTCTTGGAAGATGAGTCGAAGAAGTCCGCCCGCCGTGGCTAAGATGATTTAGCTGGCGAAGATGGCCGGAATGCTGGCAACTACAAGTGCGTAGTGAGGAGAAAATGGAGAAGATATGTGTATGCAGTGAGATGTTAAGAAGTTGTCTGTCTATTTTCAATATAAAAAACAATAGAGAGTAGTTGTTTTATTTTTTAACTTAATAAAAATCAATGTTCCAACTATCGATTTGTGGACCATATGTTGGCAGCAACAAATATTATAGTTAAATTCTTCATCTTCACTTTCAATACTAATTAATAAATCTTCCATCATTTTTTGAAAAAGTAACAAAACTTACACTAACACAATAATAAACTCTAACAGATAACACAACTATTAACCTTATGCACTGTTAACTAGTACATCATATCAAGGAAAGATTATATTACAAGCGAACTGAAATTGAGATGTGTACATTAAACACTTTCAATTTTAATAATATTAGCTTGTACTTTCTTATAATAAAATAAAATGTTTTCAATTAAATTCTTTTGTTGAATGGAATATGGTCTGGGTGCGGTAAGAAAAAACTCAAATAGTAAATAATTATACTATTTTATTGAGCCAACGTTTCGCCCCACGTTCCAGGGCTTCGTCAGGGCTAAAAAAGATACAAACACTAT
>NW_027108983.1:5915-8323 GCF_000696795.3 Halyomorpha halys
TAATTCCTTCCACCTTAAAGAACTATTACAATCCTTCAACATACCTGACAACTTTTTCTTAACCTCTTTTGATGCCGAAAGCCATTTTACTAACATCACCATTGACAAAGCCCTTCACATCGTTGAGAAGAACTGGGCTATAATTCAACCTCATACCACGCTTAACCTCACCTCATTTCTTTCTGCTTTAGAACTTTGCTGTAATTCTGGTGACCCGACTTTTCAAGATAAATTTTACCACCAAATTAACGGACTTGCGATGGAGAACTGCCTTGCTCCAAATATCTCTAATATTGTTCTTAATGACATTCTCTTCTCACAAGACATAATTTTCATTAAAAAGTATGTGGACGATCTCTTCCTGGTCCTCAATCCTGAAGGAATCCCCGAAATCCTATCAGCCTTTAATTCCTACCACCCTCGTCTTCGGTTTACTGTTGAAGGTGAAATTGACCATTCCCTCTTTGCCATTAATAATGGCATCAGTAACTCTTTGCCATTAAGAAATTGTACAAGGGCATCACCAGGGTTAGATTCTATTAATGTTACTTCTTGCACAATGGGATCATATTTGTTCTGCCGGACATGATTCATCATCAGAATTTTACCGGGAGTTGTCAACCACTGAGGAAGAGAAACGCCTAAATTGGATTCTCTCTTATTGACTTATTGAAGAACATACGTTCGTTAGGAGTGGTGTTTGTAGCCGTGCAAAGCAGAGAGCGGATAGAGTGTAATGATTTTGGCAATACCTTCTCCCATTGTGATACCATAAGACCTTTGGATTTTAAAGCCGGTGAATTGTTTTCCATACTATACCATTGTAGCGCTTGTCCATTGCCACATGGATTATATGGTGTGGTTCGACTGGTTGCAACCCCATTTGATTGGACAAAATCCTAAAGTTCTTTGGATTAGAAGGATGTGCCTCTATCTGAGTGAATATCCTCCACCACCTGAAGTGGTGGGTATCCAAAGAGGTTAGAGATCTAGTATAGGGTAGGGATAGGATATCTAAGCAAAAATATCAATATCGATATCAATATTATATCGAAACTAAAATATCGATATTTTAAAATATCGAAATATTGTTATCGAAAAATTAACGAATTAAAGTAATAATAATTATAAAATGGTAACATCGCATGACACAGGAAGACTTATTTTATGTCATACCTAATAAAAATACACAATAAACTCATAAGAACGATGAAATAAAGCAATACCACAACAACCATATCATAAACATGACAAATATAAACTAAAATATAATTGTGGAACAGTTAAAAAAGAAATATCGAAATTTTATTGTTATAATTACAATATTATTTCTATATTTTGTATTGTTCTAATATCGATATAGAATATAAGCAACAATATTCCGATATTATTTTATCGAAATATCGATATTTTGTAGAAAATGACTAAAATATCATATAGAGATTTTAAAAAAGGAATATGATTATTTTATTTTGATAATTACATATTTATTTAGATATTTTGTATTGTTGTTATATCGATATAGAATATAAGCAACAATATTCCAATACTATTTTATCGAAATATCGATATTTTGTTGAACATGACTAGAAAATTGTATGGAAAATTTAAAATGGAATATTGATATTTTATTTTAATAAATACATATTTATCTCTATATTTTGTATTGTAATATCGATATGGAATATAAGAAATAATATTCCGATATTATGAACAAACCTCAAGCTGCAGTCAACCAAACTTTAGCAGCAGGTAACCCACCTCCGGAGCAGATTCAGCCACTACCGGAAGTCTCTTTAGCGCAATTTCATGCCACGACGCTTGAATGGATTAAGGTCCGTACGGCAACCGCCCAGGACCTGAGGAAGGTAGTGTCGGACCTAGAAAAATTCACCGGAGAGACTGGAGAATTAAATCATTTTTAAAAGGGTAATGGGGCGAATAGAAGGGAAGAAATCACTGAAAGCAGCGATAGTCTGCCGAGTAAAAAGAAGTATCCTAAATCAGATTCAGGCAGATGAAGAGACCCCCTGGAAGGGCATCAAAGGAAGACTAAAGAAGGCATTCGGAGGAGGACGGTGGATCCCAGAGGAGGATATATTCATGATGATAAGAGAAACGAAAAAGCAAAAACTGAAAAAGGCAGTATGCCGCAGAACTCCTTACTTAGGGTACTTGGAAGAAGTTACCCTCATCGCAAACCAGGCTGTTGCTACGGTCCGAGGTTGGCTGTCTTCGGTAGGCCTACAACTTGCAGATCACAAGACCGAGGTTTTCCGACTAACTAGCAGGATGCAGAGTGAGTCTATTACTGTCACGGTTGGTAGGCACGAAATTCGCTGCTTAAAATACCTAAGGGTCATGATATATGCCCGTCTCCGCTTTAATATTAACACGGTGTATATCAG
>NW_027108983.1:9028-20319 GCF_000696795.3 Halyomorpha halys
AGAGAGAGAGAGAGAGAGAGAGAGAGAGAGAGAGAGAGAGAGAGATGGCCATCCCACGGATTACTCCACTGCTGACGTCGGAAGCTGTAGACGAGGCTGTGGAGGTCATCACTTCCACCCGAATACAGGATGGAGCTGACTTAACTATCCCCAAGTTTGCATCGCAACCCATCGCCGTCAGGAAGCCGCCGCAGCACATTCTCGCCCTCATAGGTCACTGTAACAATCTCCGCAACATCTTCAATAGGACGAGGGACTCTGGTTTGAAACCTGCCATCAACGCGATGATACGGCAGATTGCCAGCCTTTTGCGAGATTGGAAAACATAATTATGGCATGACCAGTTGCGAAGGACGCACGATGATCAATGCCATTTTTTGAAGCTTGTGCGGACCTTCGTCAACAAGAGGCAGAATGTGCATCTCACATCGGGTGATGACCTGTTGACGGCTGAGGAACAGGCGGATATTCTCGCTCCCAGCTATGCCGCTAGGGATGCTGAGAGGACGAATAGTGCTCCCTAACCACCACCAAGCTCATCACCATCTCCTAATGAGAAGACAATCTTCTATACCTTCAAACAGCTTGAGTCGACGCTGCGACTTACCAAGGGAAACAGGGCATCCGGAGAGGACGTTATTCCTTATGTGCTGCTTCGAATGTTGCCGAGGAGGGGTAAGGCATTCCTCCTTAACGTCTACAACGCATGCATGAGAATATCCTACTTCCCGACCATCTGGAAGAGTGCCATCGTCGTTCCTCTACTCAAGCCTGGTAAGAAGGGTGATGTGACTGAGCACTATCGCCCCATCAGCCTCCTCTCGCATATGAGCAAAATCCTCGAGAGGCTCATCCATCAACATCTGATGAAGCACTGCACCGAAGAAGCAGTAATTCCGCCTGAGAAAACTAGCTTTCACATGCATATGAGCAGGGCAACAGCGTTTATATCTCTTGATTGTAGTCATGCCTTCGAATGTGTCTCCCATCCGCCGACTGGAAGACTTCAAGTTTCCCGCCACTTTGTGCCGACTGATTGAAAACTACCTCAGCGGAAGGTCTATCGTCGTACGGGTCGGTGGGAGCTTTTCGACTCTTGTTCCTACCACCTGTGGAGTGCCCCAGGGTTCAGTGCTGGGACCAATACTATTCGTGCTTTTTACAGCCCCGGTAGTATCGATCCAGCACCCGAAGGCAGTGGTTGCTGCCTATGCGGATGACATAGGCATCTATGCCTCCAGCATCAATGCTCCAAATGCGCTGTCACATGCATAACAAGCTGCTAACACCATCGCTGCCGAACTCAAGCGGATTGGAATTAGAGTGAATCCCGCCAAGACAGACGCTATCGTGATGTCATACCAAAGAAACGACTGCCTACTCATTTCAGGATTGAAGAGGTCGACCAACGGATTTCCACTTCCCTGCTCTATCTGGGGGTCACTATCGATCGTCATCTCACATTCTCAAGCCATGTTCGTGAGAGACTGAAGCAGGCCCGTCAAAAGAGTTATCGACTCTATCATCTCATAAAATCTCCACAGCGCTCGCTCAGGCTCAAACTCCAGATATATAAAGCTGTCATAAGACCGACGCTGCTTTATGGTGCGCCTCTGCTCAAGCACATGTAAAAAACAACGCTCAAAAGACTGCAGAGCTTCCAGAACTCTGTCCTACGGAAGATTGTAAGAGGAACAACGTTACAGAGGGCCAGAAACACTGTTATCCATGATGAACTCCAGCTGCCCTCTGTGCCGGAGTACATTGGCCGGAGACACATAAAATTTTTTGATGGGTTGAAGGCCTGCACCAACCCGTTGTTTCGGGAAATTGCCCCTCCACCACGACCTGGGAGATGGCAAGGAGATGTCCCCTTGCTAAATGTTCTTACCGTGGGAAGAGGTTTGTGCTCTGCAACCTAAATCTAATATCACCACCACCAGAAAAGCGGACCCTCCCCGCTCAATATAGTATCAATGCACACTTGGCGCCGACGACTCTGCACATACAGTGTAAAAGTTAAATAAGCCTTAAAATACCTATGGTAGAAAAAGGATACCAACTTCTACTAACATATTTCCATGTACCCTAATTTCCTTTTCCTAATTAATGGAGGGTACGAAAAAAAATAAAATAAAGCCAGTATGTTCCTTCTTCTCTCTTTTGACATTTTGCTTTCGCCAATACTTAACTGATATATATATATGTATATAATAATATTTATTTATTCTGTGATTGATCTCGTTAGAATAATTTACAGGCGTCAAAATTAGGCTTTAGAGCCTTAGAGTAAAGTAGAAAAATACATTTGCGGGAATGCACTGAGGACTTAAAATGAAGGATATCTGAGATGTATGATGGACGGCGGGATTGGATAACTTGGTAGAGAAAGGAAGCAAGGAAATATTTACGACGGAAGGAGGGGTAAAGCCACTTCAACTCTTCATAAATAAAATCGGGTGACAGGCGCGTCCCTGGGGACCCCAAAGATGAATCGTACAAAGCAATTATTTAACCGTTTTAATTTTGCTTCGAGATCCCCAGAGACACCCCCCGTAAACCACACAACAATAGTCAAAGTGGGAGAATATTAAGAAAGTAACCTGGAGTCTGCGGGTTTCAAAAGCAAGTAGGTGTCGAAGATAATTTAAACGCTTTAGGGTGGAAAAGGTACGACGGGAAATGGTTTTTCCAGGAAAGAGTTTGGTCTATAGTGACACCAAGGTTTTTAACGTATGGATGGAATTGTATTGGATTGTTGTTTAGGAATAAGGCTGGAATAAGAGGAATAGTTTTCAGGAGGTGATTGGATCCTATTACGATTGCCTTCGTCTTCTCTGCATCCAACTTAAACTTGTTTTCTTGTCCCCATTGGCTAATTCTATTCAAGTCTTCTTGGATCTTCTTAGCACCTAATAGGTCAGAAAGTGGGAAGGAAAGGTAAATTTGGAAATCATCTGCGTACAGATATATTGAGAATGTTGGATAAGGATGTGAAGGTCATTGATGTAGATAGCGAAAAGGGTAGGGGATAGCGATGAACCCTGAGGGACACCACTGGTGAGGGTCATTGATGGAGGTTTATCAGGAACCACTACGTACTGGGAGCGATCGGATAGGAAGGATTGAAACCAGCGCAAAGCACTGTTGGATAGAGGAAGATTTCGTAGTTTGGTAAGAAGGATGTTGTGGTCAACTGTATCAAATTCTTTGCAGAAATCCAGGAGGATGAGGATGAGTTTTGGCGTTCCATGGCAGTTTAGAGGTCGTGGGTTATTTTAAGCAGACCAGATTGTGTTGAATGGCCAGGTCGAAAGCCGGACTGGAGAGGATTGATGAGGGAACGTTCTTCTAGGAATTTTGAAAGTTGGTTTTGAACAAGGCGTTCTAGGGGTTTTGAAAGGTTGGAGAGGGGAGAAATAGAGCGGAAGTTATTAGGTGAAGAAGGATTTGGGGTTTTATTAAATGGTTGAACTAAAGCGGTTTTCCAATGAGAAGGAAATGTGGCATTTTGCAAGGAAAAATTATATATACGATAGAGAACAGGAATAAAAACTGGGAGACAGGATTTAATCAATTTAACAGGAATGTTGTCCGGTCCATGATCGTTGGTATGGGATCTTAGAATGGTGGATAGTAGTTCTTCGTAAGCTATGTGGGGAAAAAAGAAGTTTTCAGGATTTAAGGTGTTACTTAGAGATTCAGGAAGGTTTGGCGGGTCAGTAGCAATGACATGTGAAATGGTTGTTGAGATCGTCAGGTTTTATTGGAAGAGAGCTGAGAATATTGAATCCTGGTAAGGATAAATTTTGGATCATTTTCCACTTGGATTTGGGATCAGGAGCATTGGAGAGGGCGTAATGAATGTGAAGGGATTTAGCACGTCGAACCGCTAATTGGGTTGCATTGCGGAGAAGTCTAAAATGTGTATGATCTGCAGACAGGCCGGTCCGACGAAATTTGCGTCTAGTTGCTTCTCTTTGTTTTATCATTTCCTTTGATTCCGGAGTAAGCCAAGGTGCAGTTATATATAAGTTACAGCCTCAGTCAGCTGTTACTTCTATGTCAGCCGACTAAGGTGATCAGCTGATTGAATGTATATAAAGAGATGTACCGAACCCAATAATGCCAGGATGTTACAGCAGTTCAAACGTGTTAGATCTTATGCGTTCTTCTCTTTTTTGATATTTTGCTTTCGTCAATACTTAACTGGTGCTGAAACCCGGGAACTTTAGATACCGGAGTAATTTTAAGTCTAAAAGATTTTTTTTTTCTTTGTTCTCTTTGAATTATGACCAGTAACGGAATAGTGAGAAGAGCAGTTCTGAACCTGGGAATATGAAACAAAACAATCAAGCTGCAGTCAACCAAACTTTAGCATCTGGCAACCCACCTCCGTATGACATTCAACCACTACCAGAAGTCTCATTAGCACAATTACATGTCACGACGCTAGAATGGATTAAGGTCCGTACGGTAACTGCCCAGGACCTGAGGAAGGCGGTGTCGGGCCTAGAAAAATTCACCGGAGAGACCGGAGAATTAAAAGAGGGGATCGCCTAATGGGACGAATAGAAGCGAAGATGTCGGAGAATCTACTGGGCAGGTCATCAAAGCAAGATTAAAGAAGGCATTCGGAGGAGAACGGTGGACCCCAGAGGAGGATATATTCATAATGATTAGAGAAATGAAAAAACCAAAACAGTCTAATGTGCAGTATACCGCAGAAATCCTGGCATCCTATAACAGAATTCAAGATGAACTCAGCGAGATGATGGGGACAATCCAAGTACAGGGTCGGATGCATTTCTTATCCATGGTACTGAAGATTCAGTTGGCAAAAGAACTGGGGAAGAAAGAGGAAATGCCGAGAGACCGTTCGTTTGTGGAATGTGCTCACGATCTCATAGATACAAGCGCTAGAGAGGTGGAGGGCCAATGGAGGTAGCGGAGCCGGGGTTGACTCGGATAGAATATCATCAGCCAAGAAACATGCCACACCCTTGGAGAAGAAGAGAACAAAGGGATGGTAGAAGAGAGGGAAATAGTAACACAGAAAATAGAAGGAGCCAAATTAAACCCAGAAACAATGATCGGTGGGAGGACCGCAAGTGCCACGGGTGTGGTAGAACTGGACACCTGGTAGCACAATGTCCCCGCACCCGATGTTTTGAATGTGGGACAGAGGAACATATTGCTCGACAGTGTCCCGGTATCGTATGTATCGGCGGAGGGAGCCAAATGTGCCTGAACCGATGGAGGTCAATGCACAGAGATCACGAAGAAGGGGAATATCTCGAAGGACGAACGGATTCATGAGTAAATCCATGGAAATGCCCAAGACCTCAGGAACAGAAACTGAAGTAGAGAAATATGAGCGAGAGGATAGCCAGCTAGGCGAGAGGAGGACTTGGAGACGAAAATGAGATAGTCACGTGTATATTTTATTATGTATATAATATTTTAAGTCACGTGACTCACAGAGGCTGAGTGTACCCAGCCGCCATTCTGTTTTTTGATCGGCACCATTTTTATTACGAGGGTCTCGCGACCTTTTTCTTTTCGTTCAGCGCCATATTGGCAGGGGCTGAGTATACCCGGCAGACATTTTATTATGAGGGTCTCGAGGCATTTTTCTTTTCGTTCACCGCCATGTTAGTCACGTGACTTATGGGATTAGCAGAGGCTGAGTGTACCCGTCCGCCATATTCTTTTTTGATCGCCGCCATTTTATTATAAGGGTCTCGCGGCTTTTTTCTTTTCGTTCACCAACATATTGATCCACGTTACTTACAGGGTTTGGCAGAGGCTGAGTGTACCCAGCCGTATTCTGTTTTTTGATTGCCGCCATTTTTATTACGAGGGTCTCGCGACCTTTTACTTTTCGTTAAGCGCCACATTGGCAGGGGCTGAGTGTACCCGGCCGACATTTTATTATTAGGGTCTCATGGCCTTTTTCTTTTCGGTCACCGCCATGTTGGTCACGTGACTTATGGGATTAGCAGAGGCTGAGTGTACCCAGCCGCCATTCGGTTTTTTGATTGCCGCCATTTTTATTACGAGGGTCTCGCGGTGCATGGAGAGGTTGCGCCAAGAGCCGGTACTAGCGCTTTTCCATATTTTAATCGGCAATTAACTATAACCGCAGATGCGAGTGAGTATGCACTAGTAGCGGTGCTGTCTCAGGAGGGTGATGGGGAAGAGCGCCCAGTGGCATATGTCAGCAGGCGCCTTACGGAGACAGAAAGTAAATACAGCGCAATGGAGCGAGCACTCCTGGGAATAGTGTGTCCCGTTCACTTTAGACCATATGTGTTCGGCAGAAGGTTCAAGGTGGATACTGACCACAGACCACTCCAGTGGGTGGGAAAACTGAAGGAATCGGCAGCCAGGATAACTCTCTGGAAGGAGCTTCTAGCTCAATATAACATTCAGGTTATATAAAAACCGGGTAAAGAAAATGTGGTAGCCGATTGGTTGTCTCGTGCCATAACCACGAACGCCGTGGGACAAGAAAATGTGGAACCTTCCGGTGTCATGAGGGAATGGACGCCTAGAGAGGAAGACCAGGATGAAACGGAAGAAGTTGGTAGGGAAGAATCTTCGAAGAACGAGTTGTGTTGAAGAAAGTCAAGGGTACATTAAGGAAATTCTGGAAATAATTAATGAAAAGAAGAGACAAATTATTTGGAAGACGAAAACCACCGGAATGACCTAAATTAAACATACTGAGTACGAGAGAAGTAAAATAACGACGATCTGGTCGCAACCAGGCGTGAAGAATGACCAGATTTGTAGAATGTTGAAGAATGCTTCAAAGCCTGGAGAAAAACATCACCTCTATGTTGGCAACGAAACCGTTTGGGAGAAGATAAAGCGGCTATGGCATTATGAACAGATTGGAATGGACAGGACATACATCCGTTGTAAATTGATGGTGGAAACCCTTCTGGAAGAAGAACAACAAGAAATCACCTTAGCATATCATCAGGGAAAGACAAATCACCGGGGAATCCATAAAACTATGGAACAGCGTTAATGAGAATTCAGTCCGTGGAAAATTGGAGAGGGAAAAAGCCAGGGAGAATTTAAACCTCACATATAGGAAGGGAATGATAAAAATTGGGACAATTGTATATAGAAAGTTGGGATCAAACAGGGGTGTCGGATTTACATAATCCGAATTTTCCGGTTCTGTTTTGTATTTGTATAAAGTCGGGGTCGGAGGTCTCATTTTCATATGTACTCCCCTTGCCGCGAACACCGGAAGACCCCGAAGACGCTGCAACTGCAATGCCGCCCCAGCCTAAGCATCATGCAAGCTAGGACCTGGCCTGCCCCTACCATCACGTCTGAGTCGAGGCCTTGCTGACCAGCCCTTGATCGAAACAGACATACATCTTTCTGACACCAGGCAAAGATTTCATGGTTTTCACCATTTCGCCACCAGCTGAACCTGGACGAGGAGAGCGGGGAAGACGTTACCGCGGCGGCTAAGACGTCACTCACCAGATAAGCAATAATTCTATAAGACATGAGACCCCCCAAATTTGTTCTAATATCTTATTATTATAGAACTAACGCACTAACCATAATCTGCCCCACCAGGGAATTAACTTTGAAATTAAGAGAAATATATATATCCATGCTAATCACCAGAAAAGGTCTCACAATTTTTAATCACCCCTTTGTTCCACACTACTTTCATTTTTAAAATACACTCGGGATGCATGAAGTACAGCACGGACAGGTCCTGATATAAAAACCATTCAGGGTGATAATAATAAGAGAACATAATGTTGTAACTATTACTATACGACAACAAACACACTGCCATTACAATACAAGTAAGACTAGAACACTCACAAAATCACCTGCGTCTACCGCAGCCCCAGTGCCAAACCGGACACACTCGAGACCTTTCTTTGTGACATCGAGAACGACAGACAACACATCATACTAGGTGACCTAAACACCAAACACCACTCATGGAACTGCGCTAAAGGCAATGCACTAGGAAACTACCTGACTAAAACAAAATACACAATAATACACTCCGATGCACATACCTACTGACAAACATCAAACCCATCATACACATCTACACTTCACCTACTTCTCACGCAACAACCACACAGATTCACTAACTGCACTACACTAGATTTTAGTGACAATTACCACCTACCAGTACTTTATCAGTTAGGCAAACACACAACACCAACCCCACCTACAGACATCCAATACAACTTCCGACAAGCCGACTGGAAACTCTACAAAACACACGTATACGACAACATACCCAACATTACAACACTCAACTCACCACAAGACATAAGTGCGGCCATTGGCATTCTTGAACAAACCATACGAGGCGCTGCAAACACATCAATACCCACATTCACACCCACACCAATACACCTACGCACACCAACACCTACTCTCTCTCATACAACAACGCAATAACATCAAAAACTGCTAGTACAGGACTAAAGACCAGACCTACAGACCGATTATAAACAGTCTCACAAGACAAATAACATCCCTTATGTCGCAATGGAAAACGTTCCTATGACATGAACAACAACGCCGCACATACTACGATCACAAAAACTTCTGAAAAATAGTCCGAAGTCATAACACCAAATCGAAATCGGTGAAACTCCACCGAGGCGATGATCTCCTCACTCCCGCAGATCAGGCAGACGTTCTATCTGACTACTACCTACAATGCACGCTCCGTCTCTATATACCACCACCAACCCCAGACCGAAAACAAACAAAACACCATTTTCTCAACCTATAAAGACCTGACTGCAACACTGAGGAAAACAAAGGGAAACAAGTCCACAGGAAAGGACAACATCTCGTATGTCCTACTCAAACAGCTCCCCAGAAAAGCCCAAATGTTTCTCCTCAACATATAGAAGACGTCACTACGGCGGCGAAGACTTCACACACTCAGATAAGCCAATAGAATATATGAGACCCCATGTTCTGTAATTATCTTATATAATGAAGATAAATAATTAATACTAACATAATAACCAGTTTGCACCTCCAGGGAATTAACATTATAAATTTAACAGAAAATATACATCCATGTTGTTATTGGCAGAAAAGTCTCACAATTTTCAGCCCCCCCCCTTTTTCCACACTAATAACATTTTAATTATAATCATAAAATTACACTCGGGACACCTGCAGTATAGCACGAGCAGGTCCCAATGTAAACAGTGACAATGCACGCACCGTCTCTATATACCACCACCAACCCCAGAAAACACACAAAACACCATGTTCTCAACCTATAAAGAACTGACTGCAACACTAAGGAAAACAAATGGAAACAAGTCCACAGGAAAGGACAAAATCTCGTATGTCCTACTCAAACAGCTCCCCAGTAAAATCCCAAATGTCAACATATACAACTCCTGCTCTCGCCTCAGATATTTCCCAACGGAATGGAAACATGCTATCGTTGTTCCACTCCTCAAGCCCAGAAAAGAGGAGCGGATCCGGTAGACTACCGGCCCATCAGCCTCCTCAATCATATCTCAAAAGTTTATGAGAAGCTAGTCCTCATACACATCCGCAAACACTGTGACCCACACGACGTCATCCCCCCGGAACAAACCGGGTTCTCACGTGGTGTGAGCTGCTACCACAATGTGGCCAAGCTGCAAAGCGATGCAGCAAACAACCTAAATAGGAACCTTGCCACAGCCATGATCTCACTAGACTGTACACAGCCATTTGACTCTGTATCCCACTCCACATTAATCCAACAACTCAGGCTTCACCAATTCCCGGACCAACTATTCGACATTATTGGGTCCTATATCAGTGATCGGACTTTCTCAGTCTGGGTAAAAACTGAAATCTCCACCCCCAAGCCCGTCACTTGTGACGTCCCCCAGGGTGCGGTCCTTGCGCCAGTTTTATTCAATATACATACTGCCCACACAGTCGGGACTACATTTGACGATGCTCAAATATCTGCGTATGCTGATGACATAGCCATATACTTGGCAAGGCCATGGACCAGGCCGCCGCAGCGGCCCAACTCATCGCTAACAAACTACGAGGCATAAACATTCACATCAACCCACAAAAAACAGACGCCATCACTTTCTCATACAAGAAAACTCCCAACAGAGCACCTAAACTCAACGAACATACAATACAAACCAAGAAACATCTCACATACCTGGGCATTAAACTAGAAACACATCTATCTTTCACTGCACACATACAGAACAGAATACAAATCGTCAAATCAACATCATACCAACTTAAAAACCTCATCTACTCACCAGGGCTGTCACTCAGACTCAAATTACTCATCTACAAAGTAATACTACGACCATCACTCTTACACGGCGCACCACTACTACATTATCTCTACCCAACAGCCCTGAAATCACTACAACAATACCAAAACAGTACACTACAGAATATATGTCGAGGGACATCTCTGGAAAGACGTAACATGACGCACATTCATAACGAATTACAGCTAGAAACTATACAATAACACATCACCGAGACACGTTAAATTCTTTGACAGTCTCCCTGCTTCCTTCAATCCAGTATTCCAGTAGATCACTCCATCCCCCCTTCCTGCAAGGTAGAAGGGCAGGAAAGGTTCCAAAAACCCTATCAACATCACCTCATAACTCCATCTTCTGATGCATCCCCTCCCCCTCCCCCACACTTCTCTTTCGACTTCTGACTGTTTTCTTATTATCTCACCATTATCTATTGTTTTTATTAATTAATGTTTTTTATTTATTTATTATCTTCTATGCGATACAACACGAGGAGGCCCCTCACCTCCGGATTTAAAATAGCACCTTTTTAGAATGGATATCTCATAAATAACAAATAAACACAACAGGTAACCTTAAAATACCAAAGGTAGTAAAAGGTAATACCCAACACGAATTACTTTTCTTTTTCACAGTAATGGACTTATTAATTCACTTTTCTTTCTGTTTTAGAGGGATCGGAAAAAATCGTGAGATAGTGCGTATCGCTCTATTTCGTTTCCTGTGACGTCACGCTTTAACGGCTTTTCTGAGAACAAAGGGTTTTGTTCCTTTGTCTCGTTTGACCTTTTTCTTTGTTCTCAGGCCCGTTTCCTGAGAACAAAGTGTGTTGTGTTTTCTATATTAACTGTTTCCTAGTACAAGTGCGTAGTGATGGCGGAATCCATTAATTACATAACATAAAAAATCAGTGAAGACTAAAATGACTTTATTCTAACATATTTACAAGAACTACATGTTACT
>NW_027108984.1:0-52753 GCF_000696795.3 Halyomorpha halys
CATAATGACATAATGATATGATACAGGATGTAGAGAAACTACCCAGTAGTAGAACTCTAAAAACAGTTTACAATATAAGGTCACGAGGCATCTTCTTTTCAGACGCCTCGGAGGATTGCCAGGAATGGAAGAGGAAGCAAGGTTAGAAACTAGTGGGTTTGGGTGGTTAGGGAGTATATTATGGAAGGAATAATATCGGGTTCGGGCTAGATCGGTTACATAAGATACATTTAGGTCTTTATGGATGGTTTTATTAGTAACAAAATAAGGAGCATTGAGGATTTTACGAAGAATTTTGAATTGTAAAGATTGAATACGAGAGAAATTCGAAGGTTTAGTGGAGCCCCAAAGCTCAACTCCGTATCTCCAGATGGGCCTTATTATTGTCATGTAGATCAGTCTTTTGTAATGAGTTGGAAGTTTGGACCGTTTGTCTAGTAAGTGCTGTAATAGTCGGAATCTGCGTGCAGTTTCCTGTCTTTTCAGTCTTGTGTGAGGATTCCAGGTTAGTCCAAGATAACGAATTTGTTCTACAGGGGTAAGATCCAGAAAAAGAAATTCAAGAAGAAAAAATACATCTCTATTTTTCAAACAAAAATTATTAAATACAGGTATTTAAACAGTTACTTGGAAATTACCTGCTTTACACTGACTTAATTGGAGTATTAAAATAACAAAAAATTAAGGCATCTCTATTCTGAACGGATATTTTTCGTTGAAGTTTTTGAGTTTTTTTTTTCTTCAAAGATTATTTATTGTCACTATCCAGGTTGTGAAATCTGTACTTGTTGCTTGCTTCCTGATGTATCATCGTAATCTCCAATCGCTCATATCTGACGCTTGTAAACTACGGTGTTGATGTATGAGCGATTACATGCGCCGCTTGGAAAGGCTTACTTTGCTTACGCTTGCGGCAAATTACTTCAGCCGTCGTTGACGTACATTGTGCTTGAACGCCTTCGTTTTTTTACCGTTTCGTTGGATCATATGTAGGGATGTTATGGAACGAAAAAATTACGTATTACCTCTAACCGCTCCTGGTACAAAGAGCTCCTAGGTTAATTTTACGTACTTTTTTATTTATTCACAATTTGCTTGCTTCTCTATTTTCTATGCGTATATAAAGAATTTTATTTAATTTTACTAACATCCTACATTAGTATTCAGAAAAAATATAAATTTTTATTTTTATTCTTAAGGTTATATGATATAGGTGTTAGAATGCTTTTT
Source organism: Halyomorpha halys (assembly GCF_000696795.3). Classification (NCBI taxonomy): domain Eukaryota; kingdom Metazoa; phylum Arthropoda; class Insecta; order Hemiptera; family Pentatomidae; genus Halyomorpha; species Halyomorpha halys. Next base: position 1,231 of record NW_027108984.1, read on the forward strand.
AATAAAAAATAAATTTGTGCATGTTTAAGTGAAAGTAGTGGGTACACGTAGGATTCCTATAAATTTTATCAGTGATTAACGGCAGTACCTGTATGTTATGGCAACTGCAAGGATTTGACTACAATCTGGCATCGAAACAAATTTATTCCTGTCTGTCTAAAACGTAAAATACGACTGGAAAGTTTTGATGCTGAGGATAAAAAAAATTGAGTAAAATAGCAATCTATTAATGTCTTCATGTATTCTGATAATATCTCTTTTGGCAGGAATTATGGAAACTAAAACAAGTTATAGTTATAAAAAAAAAAAAAAAATGGTTCCAAATATTTTCTTTTAATTTATTTGTAGCATATTTTATATACTTATTTTAATTTATCATTCAGGAGTGTGGTGGCACAATGGTAAGTCCTTATGTTACTGAATCTAAGGACTCAGGTTCGAATCCGTTTCTGGGGTCCACCGACATAAACTATGTACACTTTGTTCTAGCTCAACGACTGTGAAGTGCAAAGTATGATTGGTACTCATTTCAGATAAAGTGAATATATTATGTTTAAGTATTGCTTGAACTTGGATCAAGTGGAATAAATGCTTCCTCCAGGATAATTCAGTTTACAGGATGATTTCTGTGAAGTTAACAATCATCAGTAATCCTTGTGCTAACTTAAGATGGGAATTATGTGCTGCAATACACATGCAACATAATTACTCTCCAATTCTTCATTGCATGTATATGTGTTCCTATTATCTGTATAGATACCTCATCGGCGTGTTATCTCCATTCAACATATAAAAACCACTTTATGGCAACTTTTACCTAAGTGTTCTTGAAGCCAGTTAAATGATTCACATGTCTAATAGCTATATCATGGGTTTCAATATTTTCCATATTTTTTAAGCACGTCCTAGTCTCACGATTTCACGAGAATTATTACTCTTCATCGAAAAAAATTTTATATCGATTTTTCATCATTTAATTTCTTCGTCTTTCAAGCGCGGTAGTACAGTGGTAAGGCATTACGCTACTAACTCCAAGGATCCGGCAGTAGCATATAATTATTTTCTGTTACACTGTGGCCGTGAGTCAATCCTGAGTGTTCTGGAGCCCTCCCCTGAGGTACAACCAGGCTCATAAACTTGGTACCTTTAATTAGAGAATAAATCTGACGGTTGAGCGTGATCTGAAAAAAATCACCTCCTTGTATTACCGTTGTTCCAATGCTTCCTGCTTCCTTCCATAGTACTGAGACTGTGACCCTTCATGTATCGTTGGGGTTCGCATTATTAATTTATTCTTATATTATCCTTCCAATATCATCCTCTAAACTTTGTGTATAGATGATCTGTTTATATTCACTCCTGCATTTTTTTTAATGCATAATTTGGTCAAATAAATAATGATATTTACAATGATACGCGTATCTTTTGGAAGTACCTACAGTACAAGAGCCGGCGTTAGTACGAAGGCAGTTATTTCGCCCCAATTTTTTATTCCTTTAATGAAAACTATTACTATAACTATTACTAATTACTTGTTAAAATTGGTGAGTCTTCCGAGTATAGGTAGGGGAATAAAAAATGGTGGCTGTTTCAAAACGTTAAAAAAATTTAATTTTTCATTCTCTATATCTTCAGTACCAACCATACTAGAAAATATAAGACAACATCATTTAAAGTAAAGTTATTTTGCTAAAACCTAAACCTTAACACAGCTATTTACGTTGAATAGTTCCCGAGATATAGCTTTTTAAATTGCAACATTTCATAAAAAATGAACTGAAAAATTAGTAGTTAGTGAATTTATTTTGATAAAAATATATATCAAAAACCATTCGACGATAATAGATATCTATCTATTATCACTCAAATTAAAGCTAGCTTAATGTACTATAAAGTAGTTTATGCCGTTTATCTTTGTAGGAGTAGTAGTTTTATGATATTTTCAAACCTTTTATCTGAAGAACTAGAAATTATTATTTTTTAAATTTATATTGGGAATGTATCATAAAAACTACTACTCCTACGAAGATAAACATTATAAACTACTTTATAGTACATTAAACTATCTTTAATTTGAGTGATAATATATATCTTTATGTCGAATAGTTTTGGAGATATTCTCAAAATAAATTCATTATTTAAAAAGCTATATCCTGTGTTTTAGCAAATTTACTCTTCTTTAAGGTTTTCCAGTGCTGTTGGTAGTTTTAAAGATATAGAGCACCGAAAGATTTTTTTTTTTAACTTAATGAAACAGCATTTTTTATTCCCCTAATACTTGTCAGACTCATCAATTTTGAATAGTAATTATATACATAGTTTTCATTAAAGTGATCAAAAATTTGGGTGAAATAATTGGTTTTTTTTTTCTCCTCTTTGGCTCTTGTACTATCAACTTTCACAGCCATTTCTTTGCTGTACGTCACCTCTGATCTAGGGAAGAACCCGATGAGCTGGTGTAACGCCGCTGAACCTTTGAATTAGGGTCAGTGGAGGACATTGCTACAGACCATTACGACCTTGTTCTTATGGGGAAGTCCGATGTTAGGTAACTTAGAACATTGGGTTTGTACAGCTTCTTTCCCAGAAGTCCAAATGGTTTGTATTGATGCTACTATGAGTGCTTACATTATCAGCATAAATAAGAGATAATTTCGAAAGTAATTCACTATGTTCGCCTTATACGTAGGCAATATTATTTTCATTAACAAAAATGAAATGAAGCAATACTGACCTACATCCTTGACAAACTTCTTTATTTCATCTTCAAGTCTAAGACAGAAGTTTTGACTCACACTAAACCTTGGGAATAATGTGGACCGACGGACTTGTGTGAATTTTTTTTTAATGAAAATTTGTATTTGATGATGGCGTTCGACAGGGAGATTCCTAGCCTGTCTACTATTCAATATTGGTCTGGAAAAAGTTATTAGAGATTCAAAGGTTCAGACCAGTGGAACCATTTTTAATCATATGGTACAAATCCTGGGATATGCAGATGATATCGACATTATTGGGAGATCAAAAGCTGTTGTGGAAGAGGCCTTTCTTGCCCTTGATGATGCTGCCAGAAAGCTGGGACTTGTTGTTAATACTAACAGAACTAAATATATGATAGCTGGTCAAGAAAGAGGTGTCAAAGAAGATTTTGTCCAAATTGGTCATTACTCTTTCGAACGAATTGAGGAGTTTGTGTATCTCGGATCACAAGTTAATGCCACCAATGATGTTCGGCCGAAATAAGGAGACGAATAGCATCGGCCAATAAATGTTTTTTTGGACTGCGTCGGCACTTTGGTAGTAGCTCACTATCAAGATCCACGAAAACTAGATTGTATAACACGTTTATTTGACCAGTACTGCTCTACGCCTAGAAAACTTGGGAACTTTCGAAGGCCATTGAAAGGGACCTCCAAACGTTTGAGAGAAAGATACTCAGACGCATCTACGGCCCAGTAAAGGATGGTCCAGCTTCGAGAAGACACACGAATAGGCTTGTTAATTGGTCAGCCTGATGTTGGAAAAGTTTGAGAATTGGTTAGCTGCGCTGGCAGGCTATCTGGCTGGGATGGGAACTGATGAGATCCCAAATAAACTTATCAATGAGCGCCTACTTGGAGCACGGCCGAGGGGCAGCCCAAAGCTTCGATGGTTGGATGGTGTATATATATTGGTGGTACACCATATTAGAGGATTCAAGGACCCTTCTCGGAGTAAGGAATTGAAGAGCAGCTGCACTTAACAGTTTAAATTCGTGGAAGCTGCTTGAGGAGGCCAGAATCCAGTAATGGGTTGTCGCGCCGATTGATGATGATGTATTTGAAAGTTTTTCAGGTTGCTAGGAACGAATCTGACTTTCTTATTCTTTAACAAAATTTGTTTGTACTATATTATTTACCTAGGTCATTTCTTTTATTTAATGCAGGGACGGGTCAGTAAGTAAGGTTCTGCGCTACTTTAAAGAACCGGGAGTCAACCCATCCAGCCTCTGTGAAGTGGGCAGTCTTAGTTGTCGAAAAATCTGGCGGTTCAATGATTGTGATCTTGAACAAATCACATTGTTGCACAACCATTGTTCAATAAGCAGTTATTCCTTACAAAGTATTGAATGCCTGATTTTTCATAGATTGTAGCAGTACACATTTTCGTTTTATACAATTGACAATATTTTTGTTGTTATTTACACCTGAAAATAAATCACTTTTTACATTATTACTACACATAGCTAAAATAGGAGCATTGAAATGATTTGAACCGACTCACCTCAAAAATGGGGATTTAATCTTTTTTGTTTGATAAAATAAGCTTAAATTTGTTTTTTGCACCCTCTAGAAATCATTCAAAACATTTTTTTTTTTCCACTTAGTGTCTAGAACGTCCAGTCTCATAAGAATATATTACCAATACACCAATTATTTGTAACAATAATATTTGTATGATTACAATAAAACATTTATTTTTGAAGCAGCTGTGTCTTAAATCATTGAATCAGATTTTAAAAAATAATGTAGGAAAAATGGATAATCCTACAACTTTATATTTATCTATTTATTTGCCGACGTTTCGCCCCACTTTGTAGAGCTTCATCAGGACTAAAAAGAAAAAAATATTTTGGTATAGCAGGATAATAAGATACAAAAAGGTAAGTTAAAGTACAGTTAAAATTTTTACTGTTTTTTGACCTAAAAACTTGCTTAATATTTTTATAGTCTTATCATTGTCTAATTTATATTATCATTATTTTATTTCTTCTTTTCTTCCATTTGTATATAATCTTAACCCTACCTTAATTTACCTTTTGTATCTTTTTAGCCTTGATAAAGCTCTATAAAATGGGGTGAAATGTCGGTAAATAAATAGTTATTAACTATTTTTGATTTCTTATGACCGCACTCCTGGGCATCTTCTTCATAATTTGAAAGAATACGGTCAATTATTTATGTATATAATCACGATTTATTTTTTTCTGCTTTCACGGATTGTATTTTACATTCTACAAAAAAACCTGTTGAGGCAATGATATATTTAAATCATTTGTAATCAAACTATGGCATAATTGTTATTAAAGTATTAAATAATGTAGTTTTTTTTTAATTAATATTTTTTTGTTTCTAGAACTTTCACTCATAACATTCATACAGCTACACCAACACACTTTTTTCTAGCGTTCTGCACATATCGTAAAACTATTTCTCTCGAAATCTCCAATCTACAATAATTACCCGAATCGGCAGCACTGTTGATAATAAAGTATCATATGATTGCAAATAATTAAGTAATTTTTAAAACAGTTGTTTCTTCAATAACTAAATCACGTTTAAAAAAATAATTTAAAAAAAACGGATAAGCCTTTATTTATTAATATTTGAATTACATGGAAAAAGAATTGAATAAATAATATATTTAAATAATTTTTAATCAAACTCCGATATACTTAAATAAATTCTCCATTTTAAGTTAATTAAAATATTATTAAATAAAAGGAATATTTGATTGATGCCCAGTGCTGCCATCTTTCGAATACCTTTGCTACTGCTGGATTTCGACGCCAAAGAAGGTAAGGTATTCGGAGCTCATGATTCTACTTTTTATCGCGATATTCTCAAAGAGTTGTGCAATAAATCATCTTTATTGCTACCTTGATTTATTACGCCTTCTAAATTTATTGCTTTCATATAATTAATGAATTATATGAAAAAACGTATTAGAAGAGATTAGTTCAGAGGTTATTGAATCAGTACTGGATTAGAATGTAAAAATCTATCGTGTCTGTGTCTAAAAACAATCTAGAACAAAAATGAAAAACTGTAGGAAACTAAACATATTCAGGGCGTGTATATGCTTAGCAAATGAAATGAAAAGTAATTTTATTTTGGGATATCTAGTCCCCCCAAAATAATTACAATAAGCATTTGAGTGTCAATTGTCTGGTGTGTAAAATGGTTTAATAACGAAGTAATAACACTATCAAAATAATAAAAATATTAAAATATAAATTACTATTACAAAAAAGTTTTGGTTTCGGAGATGATATTAAGAAATAATCAAAACATAAAGTAAACTATTAAATAGTTTACAGTTTGATATTGAAAATATATTAATAAATAAAATAAATTAAAATATATTTAAGAAAAAAATTATACATATCATACGTCTTTGGCGGTCTCAAAAAATGAAACTTTAGCATGCCACCATGGTTAGGATAGGTGAGGTACATCCATAGAACACCTCCTCCCCTCCCCTCGTATGTCAGAAATGATCATAAAGAGGATAAAAAAAAAGAAAGTTTTTTTCAATTCAGCGTTGTGTATTCTTCTAAATTCTCCTTTTAACTCATCGTTTTTCCGCCCCAGTATTTTACATAATACTTTATTTTCGAAAACCTTTCACTTAGTGTAAGATGCCACGTTTCACATCTATAAAGAATAGTGGGGAGCATAATAGCTTTGTAAATTCTAATGTTTATGTTTTAAGAAAGAAGGCGTGAGCTAAGCAGTTTCGAAATTGAAATATAACAAACATTTCCCTCTTCAACCTAGCTTTAATTTTCAATTTCGTTTTTTTCTAGTTACCATAGAACCTAAATACTTAATCTTATCTATTGGTTCAAATGTATTTCCTCCTATAGCTATATCCTAAATTTCTCTTGTTTCTCGTGCTGACCATATATTTGGTTTTATTCGTATTTATTTAAAGGCCTAGTTTCTTATTGGAGTTGTCACTATGAGCTTAATATCTTTAAAATACCCAAAATACAAAAAACGCAATTTAATGTCATTTAAAGGAGAGTAAATTTATTAAAATATAAACCCTAATAGAGCACTTTACGTTCAATAATTCTTTATATAAAGTCTTATAAAGCAATTTTTTTTTAATTAACGAAAATTCAATATTTTTTTATTATTTTTGGCGGATATAGTGGTAACTGCTGTTCATACGAATGTAAATGTTATCAACTACATTATAGTCCACTCAACTATCTTCAATTTATATATAATTTACTTTTCAAAAACCTTAGAGCTCTGTTCTTCCCTAAGGGTAAGTGGCCTCTTAGGCCGTAGGATTAATAGTTTTATAAATTAACTTTTAAGTTTTTGTACAGAAGGCGCCAGCTAATCAGTTCTAAATTGAAAAAAAAAAAAAAACAAGCATATCATGCCTTTAATCTCATTCCTATTTCTTCATCAATTTCGTTTTTTTTTAGTTACCGTAGAATCTAAATACTTAAACCTATCTACCTGTTTATGTATTTCTTCCTATATATGTATCACTGAAATCTCTATCGTTTCTACTTCTTGCCAGGTATTATATTTTTGAATCAGAAAATATACTTTTTTATTGATAGATATTATAATCTGCCACACAGTTATGGGCAATAGGTAATAGTGATGAATGATCTCATACATACTAAAAAAAAATAATAATAAAATTTAAAAAAATAAATAAATAAAGTTAAAAAAAAACTCTGAAAATATATACAAACAAAAGAATAAACAAGATAAACATAATCAAACTATCTGTATGAAAAATAAATAAATAAAATAACATAATGATAAATAATATATACAATATTTACACAATCGACCTGAGGATCCCTGAGCCCTCTCTATCCCCCACGTGTGAGGGGTAGAGCAGAGCTCAAAAGATAGAAAATATACTAAACATTAATTTATAACTTCTGAGTGTTGGAAAATACCCTTCATTGTTTTCTATTTATATCATTTTTAGTTTGATCTCTATGCCCTTTTGCTTTCCTACCACAATTTTTCTGAAAAAATACCACGTTCACGTTGTTAATGATTTTTTTCAAAGTGTCTAATTTAAAGATACCTACTAATCTTCCACAATAAACCTTGAAGTAATAGATACTACTGCCTCAGTAATATGAAAACAGACGATGCCTTGGAAAGATGTCGCAACAGAGAATGTTCCACCGTGTTAGTCTGTAATCTGGAGTTAATTAGTACCGCGGAGGACACGGAGTCAACCTCGACCTGAAGATAGTAAAGGAAATGCTAAGGCTTTATTTCTTATCAGCAGTAATGGCGTTTGGGTCTAGGTAACGTTTTATGTAGCAAATCAGTTTTAAAGTTAACCAAATAAATGGCCCATAATCAAGAGAGATAGTTGACCGTGGATGACTTTTAGCAGGAGAAGATGGTTTGGGGATGCGGTCAAAATAAAACACAAATAAGTTGAAGTAACTTCTTTTATCGTACCAACGTTTCGGCCAGGATTTCTAGCCTTCACCAGGGCTAAGAACAGAAAAGGTACTTCGTCATCCTTGTAATATATATTTTTAACATTTTCTAAAACCATTTGACGTCACCCTCTCACCCACTTTCCTCTTCTAAATATTTTCAACTTTTTACTTCTTATTTTTTACCCACTTGTAACGTTTCCTCACAAAAACACTTTGTCATCTCTGTAACGTATTTTTTAATTCGGAGTCTGGCCGTTCGCGGCGTAGAAGCCACTTGCCTAACAGGTTAATTTTATATTTTATAAAACGTTGCTCTTTAAAAATATAAGACAGCAAATGAATGTTTAAGGCAAATATATACTTTTATATATATATTGTTTACTATATTTGAACCTGCTTGCCCTAGAAACTGTATCCATTAAACAAAGACGGTCCTGATAATGAATACGTGTCCTATCGCAAATAGTTAACAATGAGAAGCAACCTGGTTGTCTCATCGTTCTCTTGTTTAATAGTTTTACATATAATATATTATTAAATTCCTATTTCAATACAAGAACAATTAAAATTTATGCTTCAGACTATACTAGATTGTTTCCTTGCACTGCCACTAATATGCTTGTAGTTGCATTCGGTGAAGATGTCAAACATTACGTCAGAACTGTTGAAAGGATTTGGCAAGGCTATATTGACATGGGCAAAGTTCTTTTTTTTTTCTCAATTGCAGATAACAAGACTGTGAACCGCATTGAATAAGAAATATTTACTGACACGGAAAACATACGATATTCACAATTGAATAAATGATTCGATGTAAACAATGATATTGATTATACTAAAAAATATTTAATATAGCATTTCATATTCAGTAGTTTTTTTCTTTTATAAACATTTTTTTTGCTTTCTTGGGCATAATTGTGGCGGACAACAATAGACATCATGATAAACAATGCCCCTTTCACAACAAGCAAATATGTTTGTTGAGAAACTGTATATATTAATATTTGGGAAATGTTAAAAATTAGACTAGTTTCCATTGTACAAACATGGTTTACATTAAGTTGAGATAGACACGTGTTTTGGGACAGTTGTCGTAGATCAGAGTTCATACTGACTAAGAATATATATTGTTCTCTTAATTATGTTTTGTTGGGAAGTGTTACGGTACTCAACTGCTTTAATTGCGGGTCCCTAACTCGTAAGCGCTCGAGCAGGATTTCGTAACCCACAGCCCACATCCCGTGTACTTCTAATTACAATGACAACAATCTGTAGCAATTATTTTCCATCATTAGGCCACATCCATACGGAACCAGGTTTTGGTAATCGGGTTTAAAAATCACTAAAATCATTCGTTTAACTTTTTATTCATATAATCATTTCGATTAATGATTAAATGATAAATTGCGTCATTATCAATTTATTTCTTATTATTATATTCAATTAGGAATAAAATAATAGGAAGAAAATCGTTGAATAAAAATTTAAGTTAACCCGAGCTTACTAAGATTACTCCGACCATTATCGTATACAATATACCGTGAGAACATGGCATTTTAGTTGTTAGTAACAAGTTTAATTTAGTTGTTTTGGTCATTATTGTATGCAAGAGACGATTTTGTATTTCGTAAGTTTGTCATTATTTATTATATAAGTTCTTCATAAGTTAAAATGTCTACTAAACTGAAAAGTTCATAATTTACTAACTAGATTCTCTCTTTCTCTCTCATACGCACAATCATAAATGAATAATCGTACCGCTACAACTTATGAAGGGTTATTCACCACTGATAGTAGACCAACGGCTGTACAAGGAGGTGATTTGGTGAGAATCACGCTCGAACTCCAGACTTCCCCAATTAAGGGTGCCCACTTCATCAAGATGAGTGGAACCTGGATATATATATACATACATACATACATACATACTAAAATATAGATAGATTTATGGAATCTGGCCTAATCACTGTGTATGTGTCAGGGGTCATTTTTACTATCTAAGAAGTAGAATGAAAACTCAATAAATAAGTAAGATATAAAAAAAAAAAAAAATAGTAAATTTGAAAAATACATGTTTATAAAAGAAAAAATATAAATCTGAATAATAAATACTTTACTTACACAAATATTCGACATTTTAGAGTTAGAAATATGAATATAAAATAAAGGAATACCGTCGAAAGTTCTTCAAATTAAAATTTCTTTAGATAGTTATAGTGTGAATATTTTATAAACTACCACGATTAGTCCTTAATTAATTAATTTGTATGTATAATTAAACACAAACATATACAAATATAATGTTATTTTATAGCTAAATATTAGTACTAGTAGAGTCAAAAACACCTATAACGAGGTAAAATAAACAGTTTAAGTGCTCAAGATTTGTAAGATCTAAAATATTCTCAAACAATGGAAGCATCAATAGTGTACAGTGGGGGGGGGGAGGAGAGGAGTATTTGCACATTCATCTTTTTCTATGTAATAAATTTAAATATTAAAAACAATTCATCAGAGTTTACGCAAGAAAAAGTACAACTAAAACATATTAACTAATAGTATACATTCAATAGAAACCTTTGATTGAAAAATTTCAAAATAACATACACGCTAGAAAAAAAGAAGTTGCACATTTTGTTTGTAGATAAAAACTAAGGTTCGTTTTTTACTTTCTGAAGTGTAATTCTGTTTTTTTTTACCAATATTCTAAAATATCTTAATCGTGTAAGATCTACTTATTTTTAATTGTTTAATATTACCAAAAACAAATGAATCGATTAACGCCACTCACATTAAATTGTTTTTTTAATGCTCAACCGATGAATATCGTATTGCGAAATATCAGATTTCTCGAATATCCAATTTCCTACAGTAAGATAATTAAGTAATTAAGAGATGAAAAGAACAAGGATCAGCTGCAAAGGCCGTCCTAGGAAACTAAAAGAAGTAATGACAAGAAATATCAAAATTGAAGCCCTTAAAAATCCAGCTGTAAGTGTTTGTTTTTTTAAATTATTTATTTAATGTAATTTACAACTGTACAAAATAATACAATAGGTAAATATGTTTTATGTTTCATATACACTTGAAAATCTTGGGAAGGAACCACCCACTGGTTTTATTAGTTATACATTAATTTAAATTAGAAGGTCCCGTGGCCATCTTCTTTTCAGACGCCTCGGAGGATTATCAGGAATTCTTAAGGATGAAAGATTAAGAATTAATGGGTTAGGATGGTTAAGGAGTTTGGAATGAAAAGACGCATATCTGTTTTGGGTCAAATCAAAACGAATGGGATGTTAAGGTCTTTGTGAATGAGTTTATTTGTGACGTAATAAGGAGCATCAAGAATTTGACGTAGGATTTTGGATTGTAAGGATTGGATGCGGGAAGAATTTAATGGTTTGGTGGAGCCCCAGAGCTCAATTCCATACGTCCAAATTGGTCTGATTATCGAAGTGTATTCTAATTTTTTGTAGTGAATGGGAAGTTTAGAGCGTTTGTCAAGCAAGTGTTGTAGCAATCGGAATCTACGAGCAGTTTTGTCGTTTCAGTCTTGTGTGTGGATTCCAAGTAAGTCTCTTGTCAAGATGGAGTCCTAAGTATCGAATCAGTTCAACGCTGTAAGTGTAAATTTGATATCAAAAATTTATTGACAGCATTGAAAAAAAAAATGAAAGCACTTAAAGCTAACAAGAATTTTTGTTAACTTGTATTGAAAGAAGCGATAATGACCTGAATACTGCCAGAGCTCCAATTCATTGAACTCAAGAAAAGCCCGAAGACCCAGTTAGACGCTCCAGTTGGATAACCGATCTCGTCTCCAGTCCTCTGGAACGGCTACCGGAAACAAGTGTAAAGAATAAACACGATTCAGATAGCTAAGTAAGCGTGCGACGGAAGTTGTCTGCACCAGGAAGTGGAAGATCTGATTAATTCATATCGCAGTGGTGGCGAAGGTTCTGCGTCAATATGGACAGCGGAAGACAATACGTCAACATCTCTTTTATGTTTCATATGACGTTATGTCACATATATTACTTTGCATAAAACTTTAAAATATTGACTCTTTGATATTTTTATTTTAACTTCTCGTTGCCTATATAAAAAATAGTTTAAAATACTTTAAACAAATAATTTTCTTGTATTGAAATATTTCTTCTTAAAAATGGATGTGATATTGATATGAGCTGCTCAATTAAAAATAATTAAATTATCAGTTAATTTGAAAAAAGTAGTTATTTTTCAATGTCCAAATAGTTTAATTTATACCTTATGCCGAGATACTCCATATAAATTTAATAAACAATGATCCGACAGGTAAACGTTCTAGAGGTAGAGCGAATAGTACAAGAGCCCAAGAGGAGAAAAAGGCAGTAATTTCACCCCAATTTATGATTACTTTAATGAAAACTATATATACTAATTACTAGTTAAAATTGATGAGTCTTCCGAGTATAGTAAGGGGAATAAAAAATGGTGGCTGTTTCAAAAGGTTAATAAAAAATTAATTTTTCATTCAGAGCTCTATATCTAAGAAATTACCAACCACATTAGAAAATCAAAGAGAACATCATTTAAAAAAAGAGTAAATTTTCTAAAATATGAGCCCTAATAGAGCTATTTACGTTCAATAATTCTCGAGATATACCTTTCTAAAAAGCATCATTTCATAAAAATATTGCTCAGAATGTACTGAAAGATCAGTAGTTAGAGAATTTATTTTGAAAAATCTAATTCTCAAAAACCATTCGACGTACGGATGTCTATTAGCACTCAAATTGAAGCTGGTTTAATGGACTATAAAGTTTAATTTATACCTTATGCCGAGATACTCCATATAAATTTAATTAACAATGATCCGACAGGTTAACGTTCTAGAGGTAGAGCGAATAGTACAAGAGCTCAAGAGGAGAGTTTATGATGTTTATCTTCTTAGGAGTAATAGTTTTCCTGATATTTGCTAAAATAAATTGATTTACAGTTGTTCGGCACAAATTTTCATTTGCCAAACTTATATTCATATGCGAATGATATTCGCATAAAAACTACTACTCCTACAAAGATAAGTGTCACTACTTTATAGTAAGTTGAATTTCCTTTATTTTGAGTGCTGGCAGACACATGTGCGTCTTATGGTTCTGGATATAATTTTTCAAAAATAACACATTTTATACAAACAACTAGAAATTAACATTTCGTGAGTTTATTTTGTCAAATATCATAAAAACTACTACTCCTACAATGATAAACATAATAAACTATTTCGTAGTCAATTTAACTAGCTTTAATTTGAGCGCTGGCAGACATCTGTACCTCCAATGGTTTCTGAAATGAAGTTTTTCATAAATCAAACTTATTGTCCAAACAACTATAAATCAATTTATTTTAGATAATATCATGAAAACTGCTATTCCTTCGAAGGTAAAGGTCATAAACTTCTTTATAGTCCATTAAACTATATTAAACTTAAACATTTTGTGAATTTATTTTGTCAAATATTATAAAATCGACTACTCCTTCAAAGACAAAACGTTATAAATTATTTCATTGTATAATTTGAGTGCTATTTGCACTATTTGAGTGCTAATAGACATATATGTCACTTAGTTCCAGAGTTATAGATTTCTCAAAATAAATTCACTACCTATTCATCTTCCAGTACATTTTTAAGAATGTTGCTTTTTAAAAACTTATATCTCGAGAACCATAGAACATAAATAGCTCTATTAGGGCTAATGTTCCAGAAAATTTACTCTTCTTTAAACACTGTTCTCTGTTTCTGGTGTTGGTAGTTTTTAAGATGTAGAGCTCCGAATGGAAAATTAATGTTTATTAAGGTTTTGAAACAGCCGCTATTTTTTATTCCCCCTACCTATACTTGGCAGACTCATCAATGTTTTATAGTTAATATACAAAATTTTCATTGAAGTAATCAAAAATTGGGGTGAAATAACTGTCTTTTTTTCTTCCCGGCTCTTGTACTAGAAGTGTATGTTGGAGGATTGGGTCAACTGGTCAAGTGGATTTGGATTTGGACAGCCTTCACTAACAGATATATCTAGACAACGTTGGTGGTATCGGCATCGAACCTTTAGTATTATTAATTATGAATTTCCCTTATTCTCAACACTTTCGGGAAACAGCACCTAGGTCCTAGGTTAGTGACGAGCCCTAAAAAATTAATAAACACTGTTCCGACGGGTAAAGGGCCGAGGGTTAATTTACAATGGAGTTGAATTTACATGGAGAAGAAGGGACAAAGTTAATTTTTTTATTCTATATATAAATAATTGACCTTATAATTTCAAATTGTGAAGGGAATGGCCAGGGGTGCGGTCAAAAGATAGTTTACAATTATTTATTTCCATTTGACTCATCTTCTTCATAATTTTTAGTTTTTTTATGTTCATGAATTTTCCTATTATGTTACTTCATACACGCTTTCCCAGGCCACACTTCTTTAAGCATCTATGTAATGAAAGATCTAAATCCTTCATATTGGCCGAAGTCTTCTCCGAAATCAGACCATCTGTAGAAGTAATCAACGGTAAAACTCTAACTTTGTTGTACAATTTCTTCTGATATTACCGTCAGATGGCACACCTATTTCAATAATATTTATTAATAATAATATTATTGCTATAATCAAGAGTTTATTTTTTTATGACGCTTTTCTAAAGACAGTTTCTGGATTCACCTCTGGTTCGAAATAACTTTTTTTGTGTGTGAGTTTTGAAAAGCGATGGAGAAAAGAAATAGCATTGAAGGCATTGGCCCAACGATTAGATCAACCCATTGGCATACATAACTTCGACGCTTCAAAACATTTCACCTTTTAGCAACGAACAAAAGCTTTTTAAATTAATGGAATTTTACGGCGTATCCAGAACTGTAATTATTCACAATTAGTTATAATTGTTTCGATATTTGGTGCTCTCTAATTTCTGAAGGATATTAGCTTGTGGTAATTACTAACCTCCTAAAGAGGACTAGAATAATTTAGCAGCTTTGTCTGGATGTTCGAGTTAAGTTGAATGAGTATGCAAAATGTTAAGTAGGATAATCAACCAAACAATATGAAGGAAGTTATTAACTGAAATTGAAATGCTAAACATCACTTAATATTTTTAAAAAATCTAAAAAACGAGACGTTCTTCTCTTTCTTAAAACTCTGGTGCGGTGCGCTAATCACAGAACTTTACTTAGCGCCCTAACAGCGTCAGCAAATGTGTAGATTGGAGGGCTAGTTACCTTAGACTAAGTTATCGCTATTTTTTTATTTTGAAAAAAATAAACCTAAAGACTAGGTAACACAAAAATAATGAGCAAAAAAAATTATTTTTAAAATTTTAATTAAAAAAAAATCGTATTGAGATAACCAATATAAATTCTGTTCCTGCCAAGAATACAACAGTTTAACAAAAAGTCGTAATGCAATCGAGAAAGATTTATTCTATCTGAGTTATTTATAAAACTCATATTAATATTTTGTACTTATATATTTTCATTGTTGGCAATAATAAATTTGAGAGTAGCTTAGTTTATTATCAATTTACACAATTTTGATCCTTTTTTAAGGAATTTATTCTCAAAATTGAAGGCTAATTGCCACACATAACTTTTGTTGATTCAAAAAACTTTTTTACAAACAACTTCCCTCTTTCATTTATGTTTACAACTTTATATGTGACAAGGGCAATTAGCCTGCAATTTTGAGATTTAAAAAATAACAATGACATCAATATTGAAGGTTGTATCCTTGAGAATGGCCTGAGGGCCGAAACGTTGGAGAATTTAAAAAAATAAAATTGAGAGAAAAAAGGATCAAAATTGTGTAAATTGATAATAAATAATATTGCTAACAATGAGGGCTTTGTTTTTCAAATAAACAAAATCAAACAAAATTAAAAAATCATTATTTAAGCCCTCTCAAACTTTTTCAATGAGGATATAGGAAGACCTATCTGATATTTAAAACCATATAATTGTGCATTGGCATATCGAGTTATTGATTCTTTAAAAATGGTATTTCGGGTTGGTCGATTTTATCGAAAAATTTGATGTTATACCCCCAGGCATATACTGCTATGTATCAAGGCATTAGCCATGATTTCAACAATATGTCGTTTATTAAGGTTTTTTGCTATCTGTCCCCGATACCTGGTTAGGGCAGGAGTCTCTTACTGCGTCCCCGGATATGAAACCATTTGTATTAAGTTTGTCACATTACCAGAGGCCCCTGAGAAAATTAGATTAGCTAACCTTTAAGTGTTCTAACAAAAATGATAGTTTGTGACGAGGGACCAGAATCAAATTAACCAGGTGCAGGCATTTCCTGGACATGTATAACTTTTTTTACATATCCTCAGCCCTGAGGAGGGGGACGCCTGCCTCGGGAGTCTTTGGACATTGATAACCAATCAGAGAAGAGATTTAAAAATAAGGTAACGCCCCAAAAGGGAAGTGGGAGAAAAAGACAAGAGGGAATTTAGAAGAGTAGACAGAGACACTCAACAGGAAGGTTTAGACGGAGGAGGACCTTATCAGGAGGGAGACTGAGAGGATGCACTTCGACCAGACGAAGAGACCTGGACATCCCTGATGAAACAGAAGACACCTACGGCACTACATCCCACGGCATCAGCAGCTATAAATTAATAAGTATAAATTAACTAATAAGTAATCATGTAATAATCTATATTTTATGGCAACCTTTATCTGAATCATTTGAATCATTTTAATCATAACAAATTGTAAATAAATACTTAGTTTCCTTATGTAGTTTATATACTATTATATAACCCAATATACCACTCTTTATTATCCTATATAATTAATGGTAACAACATTTTATAAATATAAAGGAATTTAATTAGTAAACTGGTAAACACACAAACAGCCTTTGGAAAGGAATCCAATTACAATAATAGTTTTTTAGGACTCAATTTATAATCAATTAATTAATTTATTTTTGGATAATTGCCATCAGCGATTATCCTGGCATCCCAAGTAAATCTACCACTAGTACATAGCAATACTAACCTTAAATATTTTTTTGTTTGGGGTGACATTAAACAAAAGGTCTATGCAAGGCCAGTCAATGATCTTAATTCCTAACGAAGAAGGATAATTGAATCTTGTTAAACAATAACACATATCCAGTGCCGTTCTGCCGCTGCGGCTGTTGAAGACAGATGCCTAGCCTGTCTTAATGCTGAAGGAAATCACTTTGAACAACATTTAATATGAATATTAATGTTTAAATTTAATTAATAAAGTATTTAGAACAAATAAATAGGTTTTATTTATTTTATATAACGTAAATAATTCATAACAATGAAAATCTTTAGATGTGAATATCTCCTAAACAAAGAGTTTGCGGACATACCTTCAGAGGAAATTTTGTTTCTTGGTTTGAGATCTTTAATTCATATTTTCAGTTTGGCCACTTAACCGTGAAACACCCTGTATAAATACAGTGACCATTTTGCGTGACTAAGCTATTTACGTTAAAAATTCGAATTCGAAATTTTACAAGGCCGAAATACTTTCCATTATTTTATATTATATATATAAGTAAGTGATATAATTTGAACATGTAGTCACTTTTGCCAGACCGCCAGATGTGGATAAAACCAAGGAGGAGGATAAAAATTTGTAATTAATAATTATTTAAAATGGAGAAGGTAGCTCATTGATAAGGCAATGTATTACTCACTCCTGTATTATGTATGCAATGTATTACTAACTATTACTAAGCCCTGTGGATTCTGGAGCCCTTTGAGGTTCACCTAACCTCATAAAGTAGGTGTACGATTGGGTAAAACTCTGGCGGTCGAGTGTGATTCTTCCAAAATCACCTCCTTGCACAATCGTTGGTCTAGTAACAGTACTTCCTCAAAAAGTACTGCACCCCTGGCTTTGCATGGGTTGTAGAGGCACATATTTAATTTAATTATAATTAATTAATTAAAATATGCGTAAACTTTCATTTTAGAATTAAATTATGAATGTAAATCAGATAGAATTATATTCACGATTAATGTGATTAACTGGTCCTTCGGGATACCAGTTCTGCCACCAACCTCGAGTTAGTTGTATCACAGTAATGTAGAACAAACTGTAAAAGACAATTTGCAGGAGTATGCAAACAATAAAGTTGCGTAACGTCTCCTAACTATAGTTTTATTATTGGCTGATCCTCAAGATCCACAAATACGTATATGGTACTTATTATTTCTTGTATTCTATACATCATGGGTTGATCCATGCAACTTTCTTTTAAAATGGCGTTTCCTAGATACGTGAATTCTTGCACGTCCAATAGGATCTCTCCCTCTCCAACGCCTTCGGGGACTGACGTGGTGTGTTGCCGTATTTTGGGTCAAATATATTAATTATTTGGTAATATATTTTTAATGAAAGTTAGCTCTCATTGGGATAATTAATAACAAGTATAATATTCATAATATTTACTAGTTTTTAATATATATTTATTTTAATATTTACTTTTTTTGCCGTCCTTGATTTTTAAAATGGTAGTAAAATTATATGTTATTATAAATTATATGGTATTATATTATATATGTGTGTGTGTGTATTTCACTTTTAAATTGCCAACAATTATAAAAATTAAAACCATAATAAATGATGGAATTTATTTTAAAATAGAATATTGGCTATATTTTCGATTATGGCCGATGGGATGATTCAACTTTATCATTGAAGTTAGCGCGACGTTAATCCTCTGGCAGAAAAAAAATACCCTGTCTTTTAATTTGGAACATGTTAAAAATTAAAAATAGAATATTATTTGTTTATACTTATCAAATCATATCAGTTATTTTTTTAGTTAATTTTATATTTTAAACTAGCTCTTCAATTTGTTTTGGAGGTACGTACTGTGCTCGTATTTTTTGTTGTTACTTTTTATTTAGTTTTTTGAAGTTGATTCGACTATGCTTCGCTATTTCTAGATTTGAGTTTGATATCGATTTAGTTGCAATGAAACATTTACCTGCATATTATAAGTTTTATGCCATAACATGTCATATCTTTAATATTTATCCGATTTTATTGATTTTTTTTTGTTTTGTAGGGACTTTATATTTCCACTATGATAACAGCATTAAAACCAGACTGAGTGTTTTCGGAAACCTTGACAAACTAATAATATCTTTTTATTTATATAGATAGGTCATATCGAAAATTCCCCATATCCTCGCTAATACTTGTCCGATTAATCTATCATATTGTTGTATATACCATCATACTTTATTTACATTGTATATACTATCATATGAAAAATGAATACATTTTTATTTATGCGCAATTAATGTTTAATGATCTTTTCTTTCTTTAAATTTGAACTTTTTTTTACTGAGTAAATGCAGAATTTCAATAGCTAGATCAATTAGTACAAGAACCGGTAAGAAAAAAAGGCAGTTATTTCACCCCAATTTTTTATTACTTTAATGAAAACTAGGTATAATTACTAGTCAAAATTGATGAGTCTGCCAAGTATGGGTAGGGGGAATAAAAAATGGCGTCTGTTTTAAAACCTTAAACAATAATTTTTCATTCGGAGCTCTATATCTTAAAAACTACCAACAACACTAGAAAACCTAAGAGTACATTATTTAAAGAAAAGTAAATTTGCTGAAATATGAGCCCTAATTGAGCTATTTACGTCCAATAGTTCTCGAGATATAGCTTTTTAAAAAGCAAAACTTCTTAAAAATCTACTGGAAGATTAGTAGTTAGTTAATTTATTTTGAGAAATCTATATCTCAGGAACTATGTGACGTACAGATGTCTATTAGCACTCAGATTAAAGCTAGTTTATTGGACTATAAAGATGTTTAAGACCTTTACCTTCGTAGGAATAGTAGTTTTCATGATATTTGGTAAAATAAATTGATTTATAGTTGTTCGGACAATAAGTTTGATTTTTGAAAAACTTTATTTCAGAAACCATGTCTGCCAGCGCTCAAATTAAAGTTTAGCTAGTTAAATTTACTATAAAATAGTTGATAATGTTTATCTTTGTAGGAGTAGTAGTTTTTATGATTTTTTTTATCGCTTTGAAACAGCTGCCATTTTTTATTCCCCCTATCTATATTTGGCAGACTTATCTATTTTGACTAGTAATCATACATAGTTTTCATTAAAGTAATAAAAAATTGGGGTGAGATAAACTGCCCTTTTTTCTCCTCTTGGCTACTAAATAGAACCTTCCTAGAACGTCAACAAACATTTTGCAAAAAAAAAAATGTATAAATAGGTTAAAAACATTCGGAGGTTTAAGTTTAAAACTAACATCAAATTTTTATTTCTATAGATAAATTATAAAAGCGTGAAAAGCCCTTGTTTTTTTTAGACTGATAATAATTTTTTTTTTTTAATGAAACCCCAGAAAATTATTTTTTTAAACTAGTTATCTTTATTATTTTTTTGGTTTTTTTAGTAGTTAGAATCGTATAAGGTGCTTGTTTTTTAGTTAGTTATTAAAATCTGTTTATTATATTTTTACTGTTTATTTTACTCATACTGCTGATTTCTTCAGAAATTATAAAATCGTATCAGGATTTTTTATAATCATGATAACTGAATTAAGTATAAAATGGAGAAGTATCCAGTATGATTTATGATTTTATATTGAGAAATATTCCACTCTACACCCTCCAGTTCCTTAAGAAGATGAACATCATCAGAGAGGATCCGTCACAGATGGCAGAGTAGGAGATGGCAGCATCAGTAGCAATGAGATCCCAGTTATGCCACGTGAAAGTTATGCGTCCATTACGGCTTATGCCACGGTTGCGCAAGGATAGCGAAGCCTACAGACCTACATCCTGCCAGTTATATGCTCCCTCTTACGTCTAGGCTAATAGGTCGGTAATGAACCCCTGGGATCCGTTTGCACAACTAGGCGAGGGTGTCACTCGCTTCGGTTTCCTGTCGTCTAATCGAATTAACTAAGTTTTAATGTGAGGTATTTCTCATTCATTATAGATGATTAGTTTAGAATTAGTTCTTTTCTCAATGATTTACCACACAATTGATAGATTGCTAGCGAAAATCCCACTAGTGAAATAAATGCCATAAAGTTTTGGCGGCTTTAAAAAAGGGCCAGAAAAGTACTGGAAGTTTCATGATTTCGTTCAAAGTTTGTCCTAGCAGTAACAACAGTCGGATTTTTCATCTCTCTTTTTTCCCAATCGTGTGGGATTTTTTTTCCGTATCTTCACGATAACATAACTTTTTTTTTAAATATCATTATTTTAATTAACAACTGTACATAATAATATCTTCAGTAAATTTTATCTCAGCTAAAATGGAGTGAAACTGGTATTGGTAGCACTCTAATGACGTTTTCAACATTAGAAGCTCTCATGGCTATCTTCTTTTCAGGTGCCTCGAAGGATTGTTAGGAATGGAAGAGAAAGAAAGGTTAGAAAGTAGTAGGTTTGGTTGCTTAGGGAGTTTATAATGGAACAAATGATACCTGGTCTAGTTCGGTTTCATATGGAACATTAAGGTCTTTATGTATGATTTTATTTGTGACAATGTAAGGAGCATTGAAGATTTTGGATTGTAAGGATTAGATACGAGAGGAATTCGAAGGTTTAGTGGAGCCCCAAAGCTCAACTCCGTACGTCCAGATTGGCCTTATTACAGTCATCACCTAGATCAGTCTTTTGTAATGAATTGAAAGTTTAGACCATTTGTCTAGTAAGTGCTATCATAGTTGAAGTCGAAGTGCAGTTTCCTGTCTTTTCAGTCTTTTGTGAGGATTCCAGGCTAGTCGTTTATCCAGATGTAGTCCTAGGTAACGGATCTGTTCACCAGGGGTAAATAAATAACATTCGACATATTCTTCCAAACTTCTGTTGCCGAGACCTCTTGAGTAGTGGAGTGTTCATCTGAATAATATTTCGTTGTTAATAATATTATTCTGAATTTCATCCTGAGTATGGATTGCTGAACATGTTATTGCAAGATTTTACATTAATTAAATAGCAATACATGTGCTTTAGTACTGCAGCTTTGGACCATTTTTACTCTCGGGGTGCAAATATATGTTCACTTTATTTACCAAACACTAGCGTAATAAAATATTTCTTGTCCGCAAGAAGAAATTAGAAGGACTTTTCTGCAGGAATTTTACCGAACAAAAGAGACTAACATTCAAGAGAAAACCCTGTTCAAGTAAAGCCAAGAAAAAAGCGAGTGAATTCGTTTCTCAAGTTGTTGACATCTCCTATAAGATGATCCTGGAGTAGGAACCACATTTTTTTTTATTCCTGAACTAGGACTTACATTGTGTTTCTGGATCACTACCCACATTGAAAACTTATGTCTTATGCACCCTATGGTTTTCTTTATGGTTCAGACAAATCATTTTCACTGATACAGCGTATCGTCAATTGGCAGTGTACGTTGATGACATTTTTGATTTAGACTCCATTGTTAGGGCTTCCTAATAAAAATTATTTTTATTTTTAAATACTAAAAAATATTTAAATTTACAATCCAAAATTAAAAAAAACTTATTTCACTCACAAATTATCAAATATCTAATATAAATTAAATATGACTGGTGAAGTGAACCTAAACGCGACCGAACTTCTCGGAATGATTATTATCGATTGAAAATTCCTTAAAATTTTCTGTTATGGGCATCGTTACTAGGATTAGCTTACTTTTTTTGCGTTCTCTGCTTAATCAAAATATATATAGACCTTCTGCAATCTATGAGTCAAACCATACCAAGATGTCTCAAAATTATCTGGGATACTTGAACAATCTTATTTTATTTTATTTATATGTTGATTCCTCCATTTTTCTAGAGATGCAAAAGACGAATTTTATTTGCTTTTGACTATTAATATAAAATATATACCAATTTTTCCTCGGTTTTTCGATCCTATTTCAATAAATACAACCATTTAAAAATACAACTAACACCTTTTTAATAATGATGTTATATTCTAAAAATCCTATTCTGGAACTTATTCCTTTCTCTATATATTTCCATTTTGTACGTAATTACCTTCATTCCAGGTTAATGATAAGCCATTTTAGGAAAAAATGTAAAGGATGAGTTGTAGTTATCTATGGATTAGTGGTTTAACCATGCCTAAATACAAATATGATTACATACATTTTAGATCGACTCTGACACTCGAGATTACCATACAAAATTCGTATATTCCTACCCCCTACCTTCCTCATTGTCCGTTCTTATGTCTCTGACAGATTATTTAAAGTAAATGCCAAATTAAAGTCAATCATTCCTTCCTCTTCCCTCAGTCTGCTGGTGTTCCTCAGGGTAATATCCTTGGTCCTATCCTCCATACAGTTTTTACAGCTAACAACCTAACCCACTCTAACAATATGCTCACCACCTATGTCGATGTCACATGCCTATTATCAGTGAATGATAACCATCCCATTGTACCCCAAACTCTCCAATTCCGCATCACCACTCTTGAAGAATGATGTCGAAAGTGAAGGATTAAAATAAATTCCAATAACTCACCAAATCACATTTAACCTTCGTCATAAACCCATATTTCCTGGCTCAAAGTATCCTTTCATAATACCACACTCATTCCTGTCGAACAGATCCGTTACCTATGACTACATCTGGACAAACGAC
Source organism: Halyomorpha halys (assembly GCF_000696795.3). NCBI lineage: Eukaryota > Metazoa > Arthropoda > Insecta > Hemiptera > Pentatomidae > Halyomorpha > Halyomorpha halys. The sequence continues at coordinate 25,101 of NW_027108984.1, forward strand.
TGACTTGAAATCTTCATTTAAGACTGCTCGTCGATTCCTACTACAACAATTACATGGCAAACGTTCTAAGCTTTCAACTAATTACAAAACACTTATTTATATGAATACAATGGCCTATTGAACTTATGGAGTTGAGTTTTGGAGTTCCGCTAAACCATCAAATTCCTCTCGTATCCTAAAATGCTTCTTACTTAGTCGCAGATCAAGTCATCCATCAGGACCTCTATGTTGCCGATTTGGCCAGGACCAGATACCAGTCCTTCCATGACAAACTTCCTGACCACCCAAAAACCCTCTTGTTTCTCTAACCTGGCTTCTTCTTATTACCTGATAGTCCTCCTAGGCGACTGAAAAGAATATGGCCACGTGATCTTTCCCTCTAAAAATGTTGTCGGAGTTCTATCAATAGGTTGATTTTCCACATATTTGTATCATGTCATTTTATAACCTACATAAATTTTACTTGTATATATTTTTAATACAGTCGTAAATATAATTAAATAAATTTTTAAAAAACGTAAGAGTACAAGTAAAATTTTTTTTTTAATTCTCTGCAAGAATTCAAATCTTTATTACTTTTAAACTATTCCATGGTCCTGTTACAATTGACTTGCACTACTTGGTTAAATCTCGTACTAAAATTGTTTTGCTCATCGTGTTTTTCCACATTTTCAAAGAGTTACCAAACTTTAAACTAGTATGCTATCAATTTATCTTAAACTTCTCATAACCCGTAAAATATCATAACGTCAATGAATTTTAGATTTTTAATTCCAGTCCCATCGCAGATATTATGCTTATTTTGGGAAATTCTTAATTTATCAAGGATACATTTTGTAGGAATAATATTTATTCCGGCTGAACTACTATTCGGGATCTTCCCACTGCACAAAGAGGTAGGTTTCTTGTAGTACTCTCTCTGGAGTTGAGAAGTTAAATTGCCCTTTGGCATTATCCAAAGAGGATGGAAGAGGGAAAGGCCCACCTCCGCTGCTGCAGTAAGCGGGTCATTCGGCCAGTGACCGTACATTTTTGTGCCATGACCACTTGATCGCCAACGGCCAAACACTTCCTCAATCTCCAATAACCATTTCCGCGATATTGTATCACCTCGCCAAACTACTTTCTTCAAGCTCATTTTTTTTTTCTATTTCTAAATCTCGAGTTCAAATCTGAACTTCCCTGGCAAGGACGACGGGTTATTGAGAAATAAAATGTTATATTCATTTTGATTTTTTTGACAATCCTTTGACCTCTGAGAAATGCCTAGTATAATTTATCTTACATTAGGAGTATTCATAATATTGTTTTAAATGTAAAATGTTTAAACATGTTAAATGTTATAATGTATAAGAGCTCCAAATGAATTTTCTGAGCAACTTGTTTTATAACCTTCCTTCAAAAACTCGTTATTGTTTACTTCTAAGTTTTGATTAAAGTAATTTATTACAACGTGCCTAAAGTGAAAGTTTGGCCACTCAGTGCCTTGTTGGTATTCTAACTGGTAAAGAAGAGAATAAAGGTGAGCTAATTGACAATTGTCATTATATTATTATTATTGTCATCCATTGCTTCATTAGTTATAAAAACAATACTAAGACAATCAAAACACAAACTATGAGCAAGTGACCTAACTCGACAACAAACCAAACGGTGACGAGCTCAGCTGGTCTGTTGCGTGACATCATTTTCCATTTAACAGACTCTCAACCGTGCTATATGTTATATCGTTTTAACATACTAAAAGAAGAAATTATTTCTCCATTTAACATGTTGAAGCAAGGATAATGAATGCCCCTATTCTTGTTAAACGTTTCTTGGTTAAATCAATAAAAATATTAATCTCAAGATCAATTAATTTTTTTTTTACAACTTTTTATTAGCTTTCCTGAAAATTTCATTTTATTGAATTATTTGTTTTAGATTTCTATGATGATTTCTATTAGATACATAATCTTCTTATTTTCTATCTCCAATTATATTAGCCATATTTTAATTTAAAGTTTTTTTTTTTGTAATATAATATGAGGATTGCCTTGGAGGTGATGATGCATACTGACTGACTTCTCGGACATATTCCTAATATCATCACATCCGTACTAGAATATATAAACTGATTTAATAGCAAGAGTTGATATTGAGGAATATATATAAATAAAATAAAATTGTGAGATAAAAGGAACAGAAAAAAAAAAAAGACCGAAACGTAAATGGGAGAATTACGTAAAAAATTATTTCGGGTTCATTAGGCCTTCTTATTATATGTATTCGTGCATATTTGTTTTCTTAAGGTAATCAAATATTTCTAGAAGACTGTTATCGTTTAAGTGCCACATGATATGGTAATACTGTTTCTATCAAATGCCTGCAGTCTGTCAGTATGTGTTTAACAGTTAGTGGTAGGTTACACTGTGTACATGTTGCTGTAGATGTTTCTGACAGTAAGTATTCATGGGTTAGTAGAGTGTGTCCGATTCGTAGTCCAAGCACTCTGAGACCCGCTTCCTAACATGCTTAGCACGCCCTCTAATGTTTTGTGTTGTAACTTTTTACTCCCTTTTGCTGTAACTTTGTTACATTTGAAAACCTTATTATTGTATACAATGTTGCATACTTTTAAATGATGTAGGGTTCAGGTCGAAGGTGTTAGGACTCACTCATAGTCAGTATTTGCATCTGTTTCATAGATGAGAGCATTGGACTCAAATTGTAACCTCATATACCGATCACTTTACACTTTCAACCTTCTTAAACCTGAAACGTGTTTAACATTTAGAATAAGTTTGAAACAATTAAGGTGCATCAACCAACTAAGATTAGGAAGCATATACAACAAAAAAGTTCCTATTCTAAAGTCCGATTCTCATGGGTATAGAATAAAAACCAAATTTAGTTTTCTTAGCTTTTATTGGTGGCTTTTTTCAGAAAAACTTAAATAAATATACTTTAAACTACTATTAAAAAATAAAAGAGGTAGCAAATAAAGATGAGAAAATGTCCTATAAACGTAATGGGTCAGAACTGCCAAAAAAGAAAATAAATGTTCTATGGCAGTAAGTTGAACATTAAAGCATAAAAATTTTGGACATTTGAAGAATGTTATTACTCTTCACTGGCTAAGTTGTAATTTGGACTTTTTTGTTCCTCTTAAGGTATAGTATATGCTCCCATAATATGACCGCTCATTTATGGGACACCCTGTATACATCAACAGTATTATATAATTATATAAATGATTGACTTTTTTTCAAAATATATGGGAGATGGGTGGGGTTTTCAAAAGGAAAAATTAATAGTTAACAACTATTTATTAGGCGAAGTTTCGCCCCACTTAGTAGGGCTTCATCATGGCGAACAAGATACAAAACAACATTATTAACAATTATGTAAAATAAACGATTGTTTATTTTTATATAATTTTTTTCACATATATTTAGATTATTTTCTCTCCTATCATAGTTTATTTTTTTGTATCTTATTATCCTACATTGTCAAAATATTTATGTTGTTTTTTATCTTGAAGCTCTTCAAACGTCGGCAAATAACTAGTAGTTAATTTTTTTTTTCTTATTTTGATCGCAACTCCGACAAACTCATTCGTATCAATTGTGTTAGTTTGTACTTTATTATGAAACAAGTTTTTAATGAGGTTGCGTGTTAGACGCTATCCTCTATCATCTCATATCACGCAGTTGCCTCCTTGATATTTTCAGAAACACTTTCTTCCTCCAACACTTCTCCGATTTAAAGACGTCAGTAATTCTGAGTTAAGGAAAGGAGAATCCTGAGGAAAGAAGATATACGAGAAATACTACATTAGCATTATGACGGTTAGCTTTTCAATATGGCGAGTCTCAAAACATGTATTTACGTCTAAAATATTTTCTTTTTTTTTTAATATTTATTTATTGCTATTTACAACGGTACATTATAATACATTTAGTAAATCTGATCTAAGTTAAATTGGAGTGTTACAGGCGTGTAGAGAAACTACCCATTGGTAGCACTCTAATGACATTTTACATTACCTGGTCTCGTGGCCATCTTCTTTTCAGGCGCCTCGGAGGATTGTCAGGAATGGAAGAGGATGTAAGATTAGAAACTAAGGGGTTTGAGTGGTTAGAGAGTTTATAATGGAAAGAGTGATATCTGCTTCGGACTAGATCGGTTACATAGGGAATATTAAGATCTTTATGTATGATTTTATTTGTGACAAAGTAAGGAGCATTGAGGATTTTACGAAGGATTTTGGATTGTAAGGATTGAATACGAGAGGAATTCGAAGGTTTAGTGGACCCCCAAAGCTCAACTCCATATGTCGAGATTGGCCTTGTTACAGTCATGTAGATCAGTCTTTTGTAATGTGTTGGAAGTTTAGACCGTTTGTCTAGTAAGTGCTGTAGTCGAAATCGACGTGCAGTTTCCTGTCTTTTCAGTCTGGTGTGAGGATTTCAGGTTAAGCGATTAATGTCCAAATGTAGTCCAAGGTAGTGGATCTGTTCGACAGGGGTAAGAGTAACATCGTTAAATGAAACTGTAGGGCAGTCAGTAGGTTTACGACGAAGGGTAAAGGTGATTTGTTGGAATTTGTCCAAAATCTGAATTCGGAATATTTCACTATCGTGAATATATATACACACTTCTCCTTACTACATATACCGTACATAGTTACCCACATGTTTCTAACCTGACTTCTGATTCATTTCCTATTTATCCTCCTAGGTGTTTGAAAAGAAGATGGCCTCGAGATCTTCTTATCTAGAAATATTGTTGGAGTTCTATCAATGAATAGATTCTCCACGTGCTTATTTCATATCATTTTATAACTTATTGCAAATTTACTGGCTATATATATTTTTATACAGTTGTAAATAAATATTTTGAAGAACACAGTGTTATTTTTTCATTATGATTTTTTAATTGTTGGGTCGGGATATTATATGAGAGGAAAATACTAAGGGATACACTTAGTGAGGAAGAGATAAGTAAAACAACTACATTAGTCCCAACGTTGTTACGGCCAGAATTTTTTGCCTTCATAATGGTTAAGTACTAAACAAGATAAGAACCATAAAGATTATAAAATAAAAACAATATAATAAATAATATTGATACATAAGCAGTATGGTAAGAAAATGTGCCATGTATACTAAGAGGTAAAATATAAGAAAATAATTTTTATTTACATAATTTATTTTAATTTTAAGAAATTTTTTTTTACTTATCTCACCTTAAGTGTTGATACATACTTTATGATTCATTCGCTAAAAAAAAAAAAGTTAATCAACTAAGTCAATAAAGAACAAGGAAAAAACTGAAAGCACGTTTTCTGTCGTATACTGTCACCACAGTGAGAAAGCGTACTACGTTTACTAAGGTGTAGTAGACTGTGCAAGGCAACCTTCAATTTCTTAATATGCTTTCAAAATATTAATTTCATTAGTCGCAATTTCAAAAGCAACGTTTTTCTAATTACAGTGAACCAGCCAGCCTGTGTTGAAGGTGGGTTCGTACGCACTATTATCTCTTAGTACGATAGTGTATCTCGTTAAGATGATCTGAGTAGATATATGTATATTTTTGTTTTTTTTATCAGATACCACAATATCAACATTTTATCGGCAAAATATAATTCATTGGCTATTATTGACGTCCTTATGGTGAAATGAATGATAACACAGTCTAGAATATGTGTTGCTATGATGAAATATATAAACCTTATAGAACAATTATAAGGTTATTGTAGCATTAAAATATATTGGACACTTAATTACAACTTGTATTATAATTACATTTTATAAATAAATATAAATATAAATATAAATATAAAGTGAACGTACCATTACATTTTATAACTGGAGGATTTTCATTTGAAATGGTGAAGGAGTTCAGCCATCTTGGATCGCAAGTAAACGCGGATAATGACATTCAAGCAGAAATAGATCGGAGATTTATCCGCAAATAAATGCTATTTCGGCTTAGTGGAGCATTTCAGGAGCAGAGCTACTTCCCACAACACAAAGATACAGCTGTATAAGACCCTGGTTAGACCAGTTCTCACTTATGCCTCCGAATGCTGGACATTACTCAGTTCACAGGAAGCCCTTCTCCTAAGGTTCCAGAGGAGGATATTGAGGAAAATGTATGGCCCGGTTTGTGCTGATGGGTTTTGGAGAATGAGAATAAATGCTGAACTGGCAGGCCTCTACAGTAAGGGTGATCTAAGTGGGTAGGTCATGTATTAAGAATGACCCAGGATCAGTTTCCTAGGATGATCTTGGACGAAAGGATTTATGATATAAGGAGCGTAGGAATGACCATTTATAAAGGAGTATTTGTGGGTATCTTGAGATATGCATCCCCTGCATGGAGTCGTTATCTCTCGAAAAGGCAGGTTGGCTACAATACAGAGGATAGCTCTCCTGCGAGTCACTCAAGCATACAGGACAGTGTCTCATGAGGCGGTACAGGTGTTAGCTGGAGTAGTGCCTATCGATCTACTCCTGCAGGAAAACTATTATCGACAAAAGATAAAGAGGGAAGGTCTTGAGGATTTACCGGAGAACCTCCAAGTGTTTATTGGTGAAAACCCTAACAGATAGAAGAGGATCCTTCGAGAATAAACTTTGCAAGAATGGAACCGACGGTGGGTTGATTTCTCAAAAGTGGCTACCCTAAGGAAGTACTTTTCAAGAGTTGTAGAAATCTCATATGAAAATCCTCCAGTTATAAAATGTGATGGTTCGTGTACTTTAAATAGCATTTTTACAACCAGCGAATGAGATGAAATAATAAAATATTTTATGATCATTTTCAGTGATGTTTTAATAACTAATTCAAAAAATTTAAAAAAATATATAATCAGTATAGATTTTTATTTTTAAATAAGGTTTTTTTAAAAAAGAATTTCCAACTTAAGGAACAATGTAAGAGATGATAAACATGTCTACGACAGTTAATTTGTTTTTTATTCACTTATTATCCCATAATTTAAAAGCAACACCAAAAAATAAGATTAATTAACTTCATTTGGAATTGAGTTGTTGTGACATTAGTTGTCAAAGAGTCAACAATTAGTCCGATCTTTGTCAACATTGTTGAGCAATCTCAGGGAAATGATTTCATTGTATCATAGTATGACAATGGCTATTGAACTTAACAGACAAACCTGGATTAGTTGAGAAATTGAAATTGGATAACTGTTACTACTGAAATAACGTGAGGAAGCATCTTCTACAAGGTAACTGTTATAACTGCAATAACGTCAACGTCAGGATTGCTGTAATAATAAAGGCTTAGTGAACCCGAAGGTTCGGTGCCGACAGAGATAGGCAAAAATTAACTATAGTTGAAACTAATAGCTAAAATTGCCTTGGATACGACCCTTATTCATGAATGAATCATTGATAAATAATTATCGTATCCATGACAATTATAGCTATTAGTTTCATACTTTCCCAACTCAGGATTGTAACGCTATCCTCTCATCTACGTTTCGGTCTTCCCCTCGGGTGTTTACCCGTTGGTTCAGCGTTTATTAACATTTTAGTAATCTTCTAAATCCGAATTATATTTACTGGATGCAGTTCTCCCAATTTAGAAGCCGTCTGTAGCTCAGGTGGTTGAGGCGCAGGTATTTAGCAATATGAGAACTGTGGATGGCGCTGGTTCGAATCCGACCTGGGGCGTGACTTTTTCCTTTATTCTCAGTCCCACACTTGATTGACTCAACCCCCCCCCCCCATGGCTTGAATAGCTTGGTACCCTGTAGATAACCCCCCTCTCCGCCCATGTATCGAAAATAATCAGGAGGGGGTCACAAAAAACAATTTTTCTCAATTATTTACTTTTCAATGAGGTATCAAATATGGTATCCTATATATTTGAAGATAAGTGTTTTTGCCCCACAAAAGCCATTGCCAATGCACTAAATCTTATTAGCTTAAAAATTATTTGTGTTGTTTGAGATAGAGATGGGCAAAACTTAGCCGTAGTTGAAACTAATAGCTGAAATTGTAATAGATACTATATTTATTTATTAATGGGTCATTCATAAATAAAATAGTATCTAGGACAATTTTAGCTATTAATTTCAACTATACTTAATTTTTACCAGATGGGCTCCAGCGGAAAAGTTCTTTTGGTAACAAATAATTATATAATAATAATAATAATAATAATAACAATGGAGGCCTAGAGTACCCGAAGGTTCGATGCCGATACCACTAAACGCTCTCTGCATACATCCTTCCAGTGATGGCCCTCCGAACCCAATTCTACAAAATCAGTTTTAACGCAATACTTCCATCTACGTTTCGGTCTACACCCCGGACGTTTACCCATCAGTTCAGTTTTTATTAACATTTTAAGGATCCGCGCATTTCTAAGCCCTACAACCTTACATGCCCATCTTACACGCCGCAATGCTATAACTTGAATTATATTTACCGGGTGTAGGTCCCTTAATTCAGCGTTGTAATCTTCTAAATTCTCCTGTTAATTCTTCCTTTGTCTGTCCGAATATTTCGCATAACAATTTATTTTTGAAAACCTTAAGACGCTGTTCATCCCTTAGTGTAAGAGGCCACGTCTCACATCCATAAAGAACAGTGGAAAGGATAATAGTTTTGTAAATTCTAATTTTTAAGTTTTTCGATAGAATAGAAGGCGCGAGCTATGCCGTTTCGGAATGAAAAATAACAAGCTAGCTATTATTTCCTTATCGATTTCGTTTCTTCTCGTTACTGTAGAACCTAATTACTTAAACCTATCACCTCGGCGGTGTTAACTGTATGTAATTGGCCATTATAGTAGCATTTACTGCTGACAAAAATTAGTGTTTATACTCTGAAAATGGGTAATTTATATTTTTCCTTTTTTTTATTTATAACTTTTTTTTCTGAAAGCTTAATGAATTATATTATTTGAAAATGAAAATATGATAAATTTATTAGAAAGAAAGAAAAAGGAGAAAATTTTGTTGTAAATAATGCCTTATGCTTGGATGATTAACTGCCGGATCTTGCTCAACGATCTTCGTTAAACCTCATTCAGTAAAGGAATATAAACGGAAATCGTAAATATTAGCATTAAAAAAGATTTTTCATTATATCCACCTGTTCTCCGAAATGGGAATTAATTCATTACGAGGGGGGACTATACCTTTTTGATAATGACTTAGTAGTCTTTGGTACATTCAGCTGGTATAAAGTTTATCCTTCATCCCTTTTCTAAATTTACATTTTTGTTTATTGCTAAAATTTTGCAGTAAAAATAAATTTTCGATAACTGAATTACCCTAGTTTTATTCAGTATTTTTATTACTTTTTTAAATCTATATTTATTGTTTTTTTACACCTCTATTATTATTATATATATAAAATGTATGCATATACATTTAACTCCAAGTTATATCCATGTAGTTTTTTGTTTTTTTTAGTACATATGTGTGAAATCACGATAGATTTTTATGGATACATATTTTTATTTTATTTAATGATTTCATTATTTTATTTTATTCTATGTTCGTTAAAGAGGGGGAAAAAAAGGAAAGATGTATTGTGTTAAGGTAGAAAATATTAAGATAAATAATGGGATCAACAATGAAGAATAATAAGGAAAAACAATTTTTAAAAAGCAGTACAGTAAGAAAACATAAAAGAACAAAAATGATAAAAAAATTACCATTTATGTTACTGTAGTTACCTTCATATCTTCATCTATATATTAATTAATATCAAAATTTTAATAGAGTTCAATTTATGTATATATACATCCTCAAATTTAGCAATCGCTAAGTATTAAATATAATTATTTAAATTTCACAAAGCATTTATGTAAAAAAACATTTATAAGAATCGTATTGTATTATCTCACAATTCAAGGCAAATAAAAAATTTGTTTGTGCGTCTCGTCTTGATTTGGGTCTTTAAATAAATTTCAGTCTAATCTCTCTGACCCCTGCGATACGAGACACAATCAATAACCTATCCCATCGCCAAAAATCCTCTTTTTACGTTTACTCTTTCATGTAAATAAATATTCCAGGACGATGAATGAGCATTCTTTTATTTATTAACAAAGATGCATCATTGATAATACATTATCACTTCTGCAATATCGTCTATTGCGGTATAAAAATATAATCAACTAAACATTAAAAAAAAATTATAATAAACATCAAGGAATTTATTTTCACTACATACCACGAGTTCGCATATGATCGAGTTTTGTACCTTAAAAAAAAAATAGTTTCGAACCCTTGCAGATTGTTGAAAAATAGAAACATTTCTACTGATTGGTAACTACGTCAAATTTGAATTATTGATACTTTGGCTGTTATCAATTTAGAATATTTCACATTGTTTCTGTCTTTGACATATGATTCTAGCTTAGATTACATAAAAAGAAGATTTTACATGAATTATTCAAACTAATAATAATATTAAATATATATACTCTAATAAAAATTTCATTGAGAATGACATAATAAAAATTTTATTCTGTAGTCAGGGGTTTTAAAACATAAATTATCTGAATCCTCATTTTTTTTTTTAGTACAATTAATTTTAAAACAATATTTACAAATATTTGCTTTGTCTTATCTGTTTTAAAGTACTACTTTATCGTTGGTGTTAACTTGACCTTATAACAAATCAAAGTGTGAATCATGCCTAAATTACGTATTGCATATATATTTGTAAATTTAAATTCCTCATTCACAGTCCTAACAAGTACATTTCTAATAAGACACCCGGAACGATCTAAACAGAAGCTCTCCATATTTTAACAAATTACTATAGTTCGCTCTCAATACCTACTTTTTTAATTATTTGAAATATCTGATCATCTATCGTTTACGTTGATATACGACCTTTTGTTCTAAATATGAGTTATCTAGATGATTGTATTAAATTTCTATCATAGCTTAAAAAACAAAACAAAAAAAAAGTACTTTATATTAAATTTTGAGATCACAATTAAATGTTTAAGTTTAGTATAGTTTAATGGACTATAAAGAAGTTTATGACCTTTACCTCCGTAGGAATAGCAGTTTTCATGATATTTGCTAAAATAAATTGATTTATAGTTGTTCGGACAATAAGTTTGATTTCTGAAAAACCTCATTTCAGAAGACATAGAGGTGTCTGCCAGCGCTCAAATTAAAGCTAGTTATATTTACTACAAAATAGTTAATTATATTTATCTTTGTAGGAGTAGTCATTTTTATGATATTTGGCAAAATAAACTCACAAAATGTTAATTTCTAGTTGTTCGTGCAAAATATTAGATTTTTGAAAAAAATATATCTCTAAATCCATAAGACGCACATATGTCTGCCATCACTCAAAATAAAGGAAATTTAACTTACTAAAGTTGTATTACGAATATTTTACGTAATACTTTATTTTTAAAAACCTTAAGGCCCTGTTCCTCCCTTAGTGTAAGAGGCCACGTTTCGCATCCGTAAAAACCAGTGGCCAGAATAATAGTTTTGTAAATTCTAACTTTTACGTTTTTGAACTTAAGGCGCAGGCTAACCAATTTCGAATATAAAAAAAAAAAATCCCACCTTTTATCTCGCTTTTATTTTCTCATCAATTTCGTTTTTCCTATTTACTATAGAACCTAAATACTTAAACCTTCTAACCTATTCAAATGTATTTCCTCCTATCTCTATGTCACCGGCATTGTTCCCGTTTCTACTGCTAATCCCGTTTTATCAGTATGTATTTCAAGACCTTATTTAGTACTTAGATCGTATTTAGTTCCTTACTAGACTTTATCAACGTAGTTGTATTAATTTTTATATTAATTATATTATTTCAATTTCTTGAGACAAGGTAATTATTTATTAAATAAATCAAAACTTGTATCCTTTTTTGTCTCAACACTTATTTATTTCATCAGTCCAACGTTTCGGCCATTTGAGCCATCCTCAAGGAAATCTTCAATTATAAATTCCACCTCACATTAAATTTAGAATTTCTTTTGCAGGCTATTCTGCCCAGGTCATTCATTAATGAATAAGTTAAAAACCTATTTTTTTTATTTAAAATCATAAATATCTAATTTTTCTTATTTTAAAATTATCCACCAAAATCACTACCATATACACAAACCATTTATTGACCACTTATTACAAGATAAATCATATACACAAACCATTTACACAAACATAGACTGCAAAAGAAATTCTAAATTTAATGTGAGGAAGAATTTATAATTGAAGATGTCCTTGAGGATGGCTAAAATGGCCGAAACGTTGGAATGATGAAATAAATAAGTGTTGAGACAAAAAAGGATACAAGTTTTGATTTATTTAATAATTAATTTTTATAGTTTCCTTGTCCTTACCCAAAAATATCAAATCATCAGCACATCCTAGCCCCGGTATTTTACCACGAAAAGTTAAACCCTTTTCGGTATCCATCACACTTTTAATTGCGTATTTTAATGCTAGATTAAATAAGATATATGATATCAAGAAGAATCAAGAATCGCCTGTTTGAAGCCCTTTCGAACCTCAAACTTCTCATAATGATTACTGATTCATACCTTATTAAACGTTTTGATCATCCACTTCCGTACGAGATTTACTAACTTCTTTAGTATTCTCTTTTCAATCAAAATATTATACAGCTTCTAGTGGTCAATAGAATCGTAAGCCTTTCTGAAATCTATATAAAGCTGATGAACTATCCCGTTGTATTCCAACCTTTTCAGTGCTATTGGATGTAATAAAAAACTTTGCACAATAGTTGAACGATTTTGCGAAAAACCAAATTCGTAATCACCTATAATTTCTTCACCGTATTCCCTGATTCTACTAGTTAAGATTAATGTAAATATTTTGTAACATACAGGAAGGAGTGAGATTCCTCGATAGTTATATAGTATATTTTACACATATATGATTTTTATCGATTAGACATTTTTTACTGATATAAATTTTTCATAGATAACCTCCATTTAGACATATGTGAGTTACATAAATGAGGCGTTCGAGTGTAAAATATTGTAACTGTGGAAATGAAATGTTGTAGAAAACAGATTATTAAGTTTTAATGATAATATTTGGAAGACTTTAAGACTTATATATATTTTTTTAAATAGTTTTACTGATTAAATTAAATAATTTCCGACCATTGCTTTGTCTCGAGTAACAGTTCTTTTATAAAGTAAGTATTTATTATTTTATACTTGTAATTAGCTATATTTGTATTATACTTTGTTTTTATTATTGTAGTACAAACCCATTACTATTTTTTTTTCTTTTAACAAGCCTTAACTAAACCATCAGAGTTATTGATTATATCCTTATACACAAAGCAAATAATTTTAATGGAAGTATTATTGTACATATATATTAAATTTCCTACCTTCAAAAAGTTCTTGGTTTAAAAAATACGAGTATATGTAAGATTTCGTAAAATGTTATCCCAGCCTTTTGAATATCGAGTGTTTTTTCCTTCTACTGTTCCAAACTGCTGGCCAGAGACTGCGAGGCGCACGTACGTCAATTTAAAAAAAAAATACTTCTATCTTATCGATTAATTGTATCTATATATTACTCATTTGTCTGTTTATATAATGCTCCAAATCAGGAAGGCGTAGGGTCATACAAAGAATCATAGCAAATTTCGATACCTACGTTTTGTATCAATTGTGATATTATCTTTGCTTTTTATATTGTTGTATAATATATTATTCTCTACTATTATATAAAACCAAATGTTAGCGTACAAGATTAAAACAGATGACGTCTGACTATACTGGGCAATTAGGAAAAATAAAACGTATAATTACTGGCAAATATATTCAATGTGAAAATTACATATTAATTACTAATGAATATTGATCAAATGGGTTTTGTGTTACTCATTAACTTGAAATGTTTTTTATATCAAATCTTATCGCTGCTTTGTATGATAGTGGCAGGTCTGACTATTGGTCACTGGTATTGGTACTGGTCAGTATTGGTACTGGTATTTGGTGGGGGGTACAAGTCCGGCCAGTGGGCCTAGTGGTCCTTTTTGCCAACCCCTGGCGGGCTACCTAGGTTGCCGCCGTGTACTATCCAAGGTGGGAGTGTCAAAATTCATTCCTTGGGACTGCCGAAAAATGAATGGTAACAGCCCCAGGTAGGAATCGAACCCACAACGTTCCGGACCGAGCGCACTGAGACCTGCGCCCCAACCCGCACGGCCGTCACATCCCTACGTCTGACTATAATTTTTATTTGATTTCAAATCGGACGTATTCTAAAGATAGTACCGTAGAATAGGTTTACCTTGTCAAATGGGGTCTCCCTACTTACAGACTGTCCCAAATATTAGTAGAGTTGTCATGAAGTAACCCCAGTCTTCTAGAGAAGAAAAATTACATGTTTCCAAGACATACATATGTATAGCGCAGATACCGGCCTGGGGATTTGATTTTTTTCATTTTTGTAGCAGTCCCACGAAATGAAAACTTGACTCCCCACCATGGTTAGAATTGTAAACCAGATAACTCTCTAGATAAAACCATCCTTGTCCGAAATGACCAAGAACTGGGTCATTTAGAAGGCGGGGAAAAAGAAAGACGAAGCAAGGTAACTAAAAAGTAGCCTCAATAGTTGATTCCTCGGTAAGATTCCAAACGATTGATCGGGTTCAGAACATTTTTATACAAAATGTATTCCTTTCTTCTAGTAAAAGTATACTGAAATATTTGGGTAAAGGCGATTTTCGGTGAAAGGGCTTTGGTTCGGAAGTAGTGGAACAAGTGATTTTTTGGAGGGGTTGGGTTTGAAGAGGAACTGCTTTCAAAGCATGGCGGGAACCATTATTCTTGACTCACTGGGGATCCTACATCATTTGTATTAGACTGTGGGTATTGTCAATTCTATGAGTCAAAAATGGGAGAAAAAAAATTATTCGAAGATTATATTGTACTACTGATCGGTATGCTGTGGATTAGCAACTCATTTTTTCCAAGTGTTTACCAGTATTACGGAAATGTTTATATAAATAATTATGATTCGAAAGAGGATGTTTTCAATGTCATGATATATATTTAATAGAGGATAATTCGATAAGTAATTTGTTAAATATATCACAATCGGATGACACTATAAATCAGAACCACCACGACAGCCACTTCACTGGGAACTGAATTAATGAGGTGATTAATGAACTTCCTGGTATGATGAACTTCCGTCGCTCGGCTAAGCCGGCTTTGTTCTCGCCCTCATTTCCGCTCTCCTCTCCAAGAGACTATATCTTGTATATATATAAGTCGAATATATCTTCTCAGCTTCGGATCAACTAGATCTCCACTTCTATTGTTGAAGAGATAAAAATATTTGTATTTGTATCGTATCATCACTAGATCTCCAAGAAAGCCAGTTTGTCCACGGCCGCAACTAAGCCGGATCACATGTATGGCCACTTAAACCAAAACAATACCTTCAAGTGCGGGTTTTAAATAAATTTTCCTCTAAAGTACCTTTAATTAACGTCGGACCGGTGCCGAGTGCAAAATATGCAAACTATCTGTTGATAGTTCTAAAACAATACTTATGGGACACAAGTGCGTGGTTGCAGCACAAGCACATTTCCAAACATCTCTCTGATTTGTTCCCAAAAACCAACACGGGACGGGTTGGCCACAAATTTTGGCCAACTTGGACCAGCCAAACCAAATAACTCATCCACACACTTGTGAATTCTCAGATGTGTCATAGTTTAGAAAATTCGTGATAAGACCTTCAATTAAGACTAAAAAAATCGGTTTAACTGCAAATTCAATGACAGTTTCTGTATTTCGATTGTTGAATACGAATATGAGGTTTACCATCTGAATTTGTTTCCGGAAATATAAATTAAAATCCAAAAAATATATTTTTTTCTATTTGCCTTAAGATCATGCATGCATTGACATCTTCTGGCTTTCAAAATTCTTTGACAAATATCTTTTATAAAACAATAAGTATGGCGACCAAACTGTCAATTTCATAATATGAAACTATGATTTCTTATATAATGTTGGAAATGTTAATTTATTAATTTAAATCACAGCTCAAACGCCAATATAAACGAGGACGCATTCTTATAAAAATGTAGATATTAGATATTCTTTATTCATAATCTCTATGTTTTTATCAATTTATTTATTAAATGTAGTATAGTTAAGTTAAATTACTTATTAGACAGTACCTTCCAAATCGATGTAGCAGACAAGAGAGGCAACATAAGCGGTGATTCTGAAACAAAAAATATAATATGAAATTTAAAAAAATAATATTATAAAGACTTATTATTAATCATATATTTATTGGTGATTTGGAAGAAAAAGTAATAAATAAGTGCACAATCATAGTAGGATTGATCCTAAAGGTGATTGCTATCTCTTTCCTCAAAACGCTGGAGACTGACGAATCCGAAAAAAACAAACATTTGCCATGGACCCACCTACGACCTAAAATAATTCTAGACCTGTCGAAATTAATACCTAACCAGCAAAGCCCACACTTTTCGTCTTATTGAAAACAAGCCGGGATCCTTATAATTTACACAGACGGATCTAAATCAGTCTAATCATCAGCATCACCCTTTGTAAAAAATGATTCAACGTACAAAATTAAACTCTACAAACTAAACATTTATATGGACACCAAGGCATGTAGGATTCGCAGGGAATGAACTGATCGATGGAGCCGCAAGAGAAGAACTCGCACTCCCAGGACGGGGAAAAGCTATTTTAACTCCATCAGAAATGAGCAAACCCCTCGAAAAGGAAAAAAACGATAGATCGCAATCTTTGTGGAACAACAGTTCAAGGAGTAAAATAAACATTTTTAAAAAAGGACTTTAAGCCCTGGGGTACCTCCAACCGTAAATGTCATACTAACTAGGCTGAGAATAGGTTACACGAGGCTCATTCACTCCTATCTTATCAGAAAACAAACGTCTCCGAATGTCAGTACTGTAACAACGATTTGACAACTAGCTATATCTACCAGGACTGCCCATATTTCACGTAACACCCACAGCTTAGGATTGAACGCGGATATTTAAAAACCCTTAAAGGTAATCATTAATCATCATAAAAACTACTACTCCTACGAAGATAAATTAAGTTACAAACTACTTTATTGTATAACTTGTTTTAATTTGAGTGCTTAGAAATCTATACGTAGAATGGTTTTTGAGATTTCTCAAAATAAATACAATAACTACTGATTTTCTACGTAATGTTGATTTTTGATACGTTATATCTCGGGAACTATTGAACGTAAATTTCTTTATTAGAACCAATATTTTAGCAAATTAACTCTACTTTAAATAATGTACTCCGAATGAAAAATTATTTTTCTTAATGTTTTGAAACAGCCATCATTTTTTATCCCCCTACCTATACATGACACTCATCAATTTATACTAGTAATTATACTTAGTTTTTATTAAAGTTATCAAAAATTGATATGGAATAACTGTCTTTTTTCGTCCCGGCTCTTCATATTTAAAATATTTCATCATTCTGATGATAAGTTATTTTAGTATGCTAAACATTATTTCGCCTTTGTTTTGCTATTTCGTTGTAATATTTATTTTAATTCCATTACATTTATTCATTTAGTTTCTGATTTATTATAATTAATGTACGTAAGAAAGATCTTAGGTAAGATTCCACAGCTACCGACGTCAATAAATCTATTCAGATTATTGCATATTAATTGTTTGATTAGAAAGTTTTTAATTTATTTTTGTGTAATATTTTCTCCAATAGAAATTTTATTTTAATTTCTTTCAGAAATATATTAAACAAAATAAATTTAATCACTTTCTACATAGAAAATTAGTTATTAGTGTATTACTCTTTAGTAATTTAATTTACATGTAATTATTTTTTTTTATTTAGATGTTTAAAACCGGGTTTTTAAGTAATTAAACGAAGCAATATCGTATTTCCAAAATAATAATATGTATTTACATATTACATACATACATACATACATACATGTAGTAAGTACATATTATCAGTAAGATAATGTTAACATTTGATAATGAACATTTGTTAGTAACACCTGTAATTTGTATTGTCTGCAATCCCTGGTATTACTATAAATAATATTGAACTTTGAAATCATTTTGAAACATTAAACTTTCCATGAAATTTTTATTTTATTAAAACAAAAATTGATTTTCATTTTAGTAAAATGAATGTTTAAAAATAAGTTAAAATTAGGCTATTTTTTTTTTCTAGCAATAATTTTTTTTGTTTTTGTCAGTCAAACCTTAAAATACAAATTTTTTATAACTTTTTCCCATATTTTTTTTTAAATTGCTTTTAATAAACAAAATTTACCTGTCTTACTGTAGTTTGAATTATTAAAATTCAAAAATGTAAATTTCAATGAAACAAATAGCTTTATACGGTAATAGATTTACTGCCGTGCCCCATTGGACGAGTTATCACACTATACCTAGTGTGACAGTACTATCGCACTGTGAATAATGTCATGAAGGACACTATTATACAGTGTACATATGGCAGTAACCTTAGCTCAGAAAACTATAAGTACAAACACAAACGAAATAAAACTTTAAAAAAACAAAATCTCTATTTATAGATTCTAGCAGCAGTTATTGCTTGAAATGTTCCTCCAGGTACCTAAAGTATCCTTTTAATTTCCTACAAATCAAAATTACTCGTCAAAAAAATTATTTTAACCTGTTCGACTTTTTTTATGAAATTCATCCGTATGTGATTTAAAAATAATAAAACGTTAATCACTGCATTACAATGTTTATTAATATTATTTTAATTATTTAAGTATTTAAAATATTTTCTGTTGTTTAGTTATTTTTTTTTACCATTAAAAATCAAAAGAATTATTTTTAAGAAAATAAAGCTTATCTAAGGAGACATATATAGATAAAGAAAAATTAAGTACGTAACTATTATTGTAGCCACTTCATAAAGCAGTTTTTTGCTGGATCCACAGGTTTGCTACTTGCCCCAAATGCTTGGTAACAAAAGAAGCAACAAACAGCGACATCTACACGCTTGTTTTGTTCTTTTTAATTTTTGCTATTACATTCGATTTACTCTATTTTCATTATAAAAAGGCGAAATGAAAGGAAACTTTAATATCAGCAATGTAGGTAATAGATGATTTTTATCATTCAATAATTATTATTTTTAACATTTAATATTCAAATCAATATTATTGTATTTAATTATATTTAATTTTAATTTAATTATCTAGGCATGTAATGTCTTCATAAAGATATATTTTTGCTGTGTTAAATCCAAAATAAACTGCTAAAGTTAATTAGCAAGGTTTGAAACAATGCATTTACAACAAATCGATAATATTTTAAAATATACAATCTTAAACAAGTATTAATTATTGAATACAGGTTGAAGAAATTCTTAAATTTATCAAAACAAGGAGAACACTAATATACATCCATTGGTAGTTCTAAAACAATGCAAACTGACAACAAACGTATAGAAGGAGCACTAAGACCTTTAAGTACAAGAGTACAAGAGCCCAAGAAGAGAAAAAAGGCAGTTACTCACCCCAATTTTTGATCTGATTGCTTTGATGAAAACTATGTATAATTAATAGTCAAAATTTATGAGTCTGCCAAGTATAGGTAGGGGAAATAAAAAATGGCAGCTGTTTCAAACCGATAAAAAAAATTAACTTTTCATTCGGAGGTCTATATCTTAAAAAGTAGGAACAACACCAAAAAATCTAAGAGAACGTCATTTAAAGAAGAATAAATTTGCTAAAATATGAGCCCTAATCAAATTATTTACGTTAAATAGTTTTCGAGATATAGCTTTTTAAAAAACAACATTTCTTAAAAATGTTGTATGGGACGTACTGAAAGATCAGTAGTTGGTGAATTTATTTTGAAAAATTTATATCTCAAAAACCATTTGCCGTACAGATGTCTATTAGAACTCAAATTAAAGCTAGTGTAATGAGCTATAAAGTAGCTTATTATGTTTATCTTCGTAGGAGTAATAGTTTACATGAAATTTGCCAAAATAAACTTTATAGTAAGTTAAATTTCCTTTATTTTGAGTGTTGGCAGACATATGTGCGTCTTATGGATCTAGAGATATATTTTTTCAAAAATCCAACATTTTATACGAACATTAACATTTTGTGAGTTTATTTTGACAAATATCATGAAAACTACTACTCCTACAAAGATAAACATAATAAACTATTTTGTAGTAAATTTAACTAGCTTTAATTTGAGCACTGGCAGACATCTGTACGTCCAATGGTTTCTGAAATGAAGTTTTTCATAAATTAAACTTATTGTCCAAACAACTATAAATCAATTTATTTTAGTAAATATCATGAAAACTACTATTCCTACGAAGGTAAAGATCATAAACTTCTAGTCCATTAAACTATCTTTAATTTGAGTGCTAATAGACATCTGTACGTCACAAAGTTCCTGAGATATAGATTTCTCAAAATAAATTAACTAACTACTAATCTTTCAGTACATTTTTAAGAAATTTTCCTTTTTAAAAAGCTATATTTCGAGAACTATTGGACGTAAATACCTCTTTTAGAGCTAATATTTTAGCAAATTTACTCTTCTTTAAATAATGTTCTCTTAGATTTCTATTGTT
Organism: Halyomorpha halys; assembly: GCF_000696795.3. Taxonomy (NCBI): domain Eukaryota; kingdom Metazoa; phylum Arthropoda; class Insecta; order Hemiptera; family Pentatomidae; genus Halyomorpha; species Halyomorpha halys. Next base: position 45,756 of record NW_027108984.1, read on the forward strand.
GTTGGTAGTTTTTAAGATATAGAGTTCCGAATGAAAAATCAATGTTTTGTTAAGGTTTTGATACAGCCGCCATTTTTTATTCCCCCTTCCTATACTTGGCTTACTCATCAATTTTTACTAGTAATTATACATAGTTTTTATTAAAGTAATCAAAAATTGGGGTGAGATAACTGCCTTTTTTTCTTCCCGGCTCTTGTACTATTTAATTTGTGCCTAAAAACCGACACCCGAAGGGTCCAATTCAGCCCAACTTGTACGAGCCAATTCTAATTACCCATCCACACGCACAAGCGCGAATCTGTTATTATTTTGGCAAACGTGTAAAAGCACCTTTAAGTTCACTCAAAACTTTAGTGGGATATGAAAAAAACATGGATATTTAATTCTTATGATGAATTTTGTGCAAACACATTTAATTATAGATTTTTTATTTATTATTTGTATTATACTCTAATCTTAAGCTAATCGATACTATATGATATATCGATAGATCGAATAGATACAGAATATACAGTTACGAGAGGAACTGCCTAGTGAGAGTTGGTCCAACTTTCTCCCGCTCTGTGCTCACCTGCGTCCACTCTTCTTTACCGTCATTGTTTCACCAACGTATAAAGTAGCTATCGAATATATTTCTTAAAGCCTCATATAAATATTATAGAAGTGGGTTCCCAACCCTTCGGTAATCCAACCTACTTTAAATTTGTCAATTTTAAATTTCGTTGTTGGAATAAAACATAACGTGGAATATTGGAGGAAGATAGTCCGGGTGGCGGTCAATAAAGGAATCAAAATAGTAACAAATACTATTTATTGTTAACCCACGTTTCGACCGACTCTGCAGGGCTTGAAAGCTAAGAATTTCAGTTGACAACAGAACTTCATTCTTATCAGCCCTGACGAAGCCCTGCAAAGTGGGTCGAAATGTTGGTCAACAATAAGTAGTTTTTGTTACTATTTTGATACTTTTATTGACCGCCACCCGGAATATCTTTCTCCAATCTACTCCATACGGTCAACTATCTTCATCCAATATGAATGACATGGAATCATTCTTTTTTTTCAACTATATTTATGGTTTGTCAAAATATTTATGGATATAAGAACGTCCTTGAATAGTTAAAATAGTCCTCTTTCCTCACTACAAAAATTCTCAACTGTTAAAAGTTTTTGTAAAATTTATTATTTAAAATAAATTCCGAACGCCCTTTCTGATTGTTGTATTAATTAAGAGAAAAATATTGGAGACACATTTTATATATTTCAGGCAAAATTGGTGTTTAACAAAATGGTAAAAAAAGTTTAATAGTAATTGAGCTTATAAAGATTATTAAAATTTTTTTTTCTTTTGCACTTTGACGATTGAAAATCGTCAACATTAAAACAAGCTATATAAAAAAAAAAAAAGATTAAATGAGCTAACTTCTTATCCAGAAATAAAATTCTTCCATCGCCTAGCATTATTTATTCGTTTATTTTAATTATATAGTTTTTACAGACATTTCGGGGTCTTTCCTCATCTTCAGGATATTCTATAATTCATCATGACTTAACCTAATAATGATGAGTAGAATGCGATCAGTGAAGAATACAAATAAGTAAAAACTTATTTATTAGTGTCAATCTTTCGGGCAGAATTACAAACTTTCATTAGGGCTAAGTGCAAAAAAACAAAATAATAACGATATTGAATAAAAAAGAATGAATAGAATATAAAAAAAAAAACCAATGGATATTATAGTTACATAAATAGTTTTGAAAAAATATCTAGTCTAAGTATTATAAGAGGATAAACTCTATATGAGAAAAGTAATAATAAAATTAAGTAAGAGGGAAAAACAAATAATAAAATACAAACGGAAATCTAATTAGTAAATATATGTACAAAATGAAAATTAATTAAAATAAAATAATTTAAAAAATGGGGAAAAAACGTATATGTTGGTATTAAAATGATTAAAATAAAAGGATAAGAAAAGTAAAATATAAAGTTATGTATTCCAGAAGGGATAAAGACATACGAATGTTTAAAATTAATATTAATTATTTAAAATTAAAGTTATGGAAAGAATTAATAAGAAAACTTATGTAATGAATGAAATATGTGAGTAAAACACTAGAAAGAAAGAAATGAAATATAAAGTTATTTAGTTCAAAAAGGATAAAGAAATATGAATATTTAAATTTTATTAATTATTTAAAATTAAAGATAGAAAAAATTAATAAGAAAGCATATGTAATGAATGCAATATGTGAGTGAAAGTATTGTAAAGAAAGAAAGAAAGAAAATATAAAGTTATTTAGTCCAAATAGGATAAATAAATATGAATATTTTAATTTATTATTAATTATTTAAAATTAAAGTTATAAAAAAAATTAGTAAGAAAATATATGTAATTAACGAAATATGTGAGTCAAATAATAGAATGAAAGAAATAAAATATAAAGTTATTTAGTCCAAATAGGATAAACAAATATGAATATTTTAATTTTTTATTATTTATTTAATATAATAAAACACTAGAATGTAAGAAATAAAATATAAAGTTATATAAGATAAAAGGAATAATTAGTAAATAAAGCAATAATGATATATGACCGCACTCCCAATCATCTCAGATTGTTAATCTTTATTGTCTATTAATTTATTAAACATCTATAAAATCAATCATTTAACAATAATAACACGTGTTTGTTTTGACATTATAAAATCCGTGGTAACATGGTTTTGCATACTCCTATTGTCCCAATATTTTAAAAGCAAAAGCTTGTAATTTTTTTCATTGTTTTTAAATTTTTAAGTTTAAAAATAAAGTATTCCTGTTTTATATTTTATACTAATCACTGTCACAAGCCCAAAGAATACTACTTAGAGTTAATACCTTGAAATCGTTTGCTCTGATGTATCTTTGTTTTAGTTTTACTGTATTATATTATTCTGAACTATTATTATATTTTGAATGTTCTAGTTTTAATTTTCTTAAAATATAAATTAAAACCGTGAAAAATTACATAATCAATTGAATAAAATAAGGGAATGTTGGTTTTTTTTTTTAATAATTTATTTATTGTTATTTACAACTGTATACATATATACTCATCAAGTAAATTTGCTGTAAGTGATATTATGACATGGAGTTCTATCTCATATATATATTATTATGACATGGAGTTCTATCTCATGTATGTATTATTATGACATGGAGTTCTATCAATGGGTAAATTCTCCACATGTTTGTATCATGTCATAATATCACTTGATACAAACATGTGGAGAATTTACCCATTGATAGAACTCCAAAAACATTTCTAAAGGAGGAGATTTCGAGGCCATCTTCTTTTCAGAAGATTATTAGGTAGTGAAGGAGAAGCCAGGTTTGAAATGAGTTGGTTTGGGTGGTTGGGAAGTTTATCATGGAAGGATTGGTACCTGGTTCTGGTCAAATCGGCAACATAGGGGACATTGAGGTCCTGATGGATGATTTGATTTGTGACAAAATAAGGAGCAGTAAGGATTTTGGACTGTAAGGATTGATTCGTTATTCTTTAAGAACAAAACTCAATGTATAGCGAAAAAATCCTGAATAAATTTTATTTTTACAACGAGTGTGTGTATAAAGAGGAACAAAAATTATTTGGTGCATTTCCTTTTTTAAATAGCAATATTATATTTTATACTGACTGCTTCGAGTTGCACTTTCTCTACTCCTGTGAGCCACGTCATGCTGGTAGTGCTAGTACCCGGTCATATCGGAGTCTCTACCTTCCAACTACAACACACTACGCACTCCTTTAATCTATAATACGTCTATTTGGATTGAAATATGAAAAAAAAATTCTAATAGCAAACTTTATCCGCTAATTAGTAGTTGGTCTACCAATATGGTCTCGTTGAGAAGGACGTTTTAGTTTGTAAGGCTTGGTAACAAATGTATCTCTAAAATGTAATAAACAATGTTTGAGTAATGTCCGAGTGGCAGACCGAAACGTAGGTAAAATAGTTGAGTTAAGATTAATCATGTTGATTTTGGCTTAAACGAGAGTCACTGGAAGGACTAGTACATCTTTCCAAGAGCCCAACAGGAAAAAAGAAAAGTCAGTTATTTTATCCCAATTTTTTATTACTTTAATGAAAATAATATATAATTACTTGTCAAAATTCATGAGTCTGTCAAGTATAGGCAGGGGGAATACAAAATGGTGACCGTTTCAAAACGTTAAAAAAAAATTATTTTTTATTCGAAGTCCAATATTTTTAACTACCCAGAACACTAGAAAACCTGAGAAACATCATTTAAAGTAGAGTAAATTTGCTAACATTCATAAAAACATAACAACCTATCTTAGAGAATTTCTTTTGAGATATCTATATCTCAAAAACCATCTGACGTATTGCTATAAGCACTCAAATTAAAGCCAATTTATTGTACTATAAAGTAGTTTATGACAATTATCTTCATAGGAGTAATATTTTTTATGTTATTTGCTCAAATAAATTGATTTATAGTAGTTTAGACAAAATTTCTTGTGCAAAAGTTACCTTTATTTTGAATGCTGGCTGACATATCTATATACGTTTTTTGGTTCATGAGATATGTTTTATAATCAAAAGTTTTATGCGAACAACTAGAAATTAATATTTTGTGAATTTACCTTGTCAAGTATCATAAAAAATATTAATCCTACGAAGATAAACGTCATAAACTACTTTATAGTACATTTGACTAGCTGTATGAAGTACGCCTTCAAAGGACAGGCGCACATTCACTTTTGGTTAGCTGGTAAGATATAGTGGACTGTATATAAAGAAAATAAAACAGGGTTAACTGAAAAGAAAATCTATTGTCTAAGTTACTAAAAGGTGTAGGGGGTGGCCGAAATAAAACATTTATGGTTTAAAGGGTTAATTAATTTAGAATAACTGGGCTATGATAACTATAGATTTTATGATGTTGTTGATGATGAATTTGAACTATATTAAATTAGGTGGACTTACTCCTTGCTTCCTTTCTTCTCTCTGCATTCCTATAACTCTCTCCCCTCTGCTGCTAGGAGTCACCACAGAGAGCACTGGAGGTGGTAACTTCTGATTTTGGCCACATGGGGCGCTAGTGCTGCCTACGTTATGGCAGCCCCTCCAATCTATATTAAGAAGTGACTTTCGGTTACCCTAGGTAACCCGGAACACTATCTTAAATTTGATTGATGGCGGATATCTATTCTTATTAGGATTCCTGAGATAAATTCACTAACGTATGATTTTTTATGAAATGTTGCTTTTTAAAAAGCCGCATCTCGGGAAGTATTGAACGCAAATAGCTTTATTAGGGCTCATATTTGATTAAATTTACTCTACTTTAAATGGTGTTCTCTTATGTTTTCCAGTGTTGTTGGTAATTATAAAGGTATAGATAGAGCTCCAAATGAAAAATTAATTATTATTAACGTTTTGAAACAGCCACCATTTTGTATTCCCCCTACCAATATTTGGCAGACTCAACAATTTTGTCTAGTAATCATACATATTTTCATTAATGTAATAAAAAATTGGGATGAAATCTCCCCAAATTTATCCATTTCGTTGTGCAGAGTTCATTTATCACCATCTCCGTATACTATTACCATGTCATGTCATTTACTGAATTTAAGCTTAATCAGATATTACGAAGTGATCCAAATTACAATTACAAAGATACGATTGATAGAAACGAAACTAGGCTTTTAAAAAGGTCCATTTGATGTTTCGTAAAAATAAGTGGGACCATGCTGCATTGGGACCAATTTCCACAGAGCAGGACCAAGAACAATCGTTCTCTACAGACATCCTTCCTGTAACACCACTCCAAACCCAAATCAGACTTAACGCAGTTTTTCTCTCTCTGTTTTGGTCTATCCCTCGGACGTTTACCCGTCGGTTCAGAATTTATTATAATTTTAGGGATCTGTTCGATACTAAGCCACACAACATTGCACGGCCATCTTATTCGCCACAATGCTATAACCTGAATTATATTTACCGGGTGCAGTTCCCACAATTCAGTGTTTTGCAGTTTCCTAAATTCTACAGGTAACTCATCCTTTTTTTGTCTGTATATTTTACGTAATACTTTATTTTAAAAACTTTTAAGGCGCTCTTCTTCCTTAAGTGTAAGATGCCACGTTTTACATCCGTAGAGGAAAGTGGAAAGGATAATGGTTTTGTAAATTCTAACGTTTAAGTTTATGGACAGAAGACGATAGCTAAGTAATTTCGAAATTAAAAAAAAATATTCCCGCCTTTAACCAAGCTTTTATTTCCTCATCAATTTAGTTTTTTCTAGTTACCATAGAACCTAAATACTTAAACCTAGCTACTTTTTCGAATGTATTTTCTCCGATATCTATACCATTGAAATTGCTCTTGTTTCTACTGGTAACGATTTCTTTTGTTTAATACGTATTTATTCCGAGACCTAGTTCCTTACTAGAGTTTATTAACGTAGTTGTATTTAGTTTTATAGTTTCCTGGTCCTTATTCTTTAATACCTAATCATGAGCATAGCCAAGCACTGGTATATCGTAAAATTAAAACATTTTTGAATTGTTTTGTACCCCGAAACTCCTTTAACGGAAAGGTGCAACTTTATAATAAAAATAAAAATCTTATAAGATTTTTTAAATTACATAAACTCCAATACTTTTTTTCATATTTAAAATACACCGAGATCTCGTGGTACTTATCTTTAGGGTACAAATTTTACTATCTCTGATACTAGTTGTTCTACTCAATTTTATTTGGTTCATTTTAAATAAACAATTCCTTAAAATAGAAGGAAACCTATCAAGAAAGTAAACATCTAAAGTATTTAGTTTAATAAGTGGATGGATTGTGGTGTATTTTATATTTTTTTTAAAAAGTGAGAACAACGTTAGGAAATAATTTGGAGATTACCTTGGTAAAAATATTTTATAGAAAGTATCTACACTCAAGATAAATATTATTTAATTGTTTATATATA
>NW_027108984.1:52803-55440 GCF_000696795.3 Halyomorpha halys
AGCCTGAGTAGAGATTAGCTCAGTACTAAGCCACTGATTATTTTGTTAATTACATAATTATTTTCTTTTTCACTATAGCCGCGAGTCAGTCCTGTGGGCTTAGAAGCTTTCCGGGGTCCACCCAGTCTCATTAAGTAGGTACCCTTAATTGGTTAAACACCTGGCGGTCGAACGTGATTTTTACCCAATCACCTCCTTGCACAACTGTTGGTCTGGTATTAGTACTTCGTTACAAAGTACAACACCCCTGATCCTACATGTGTTGTAGTGGTTCAAATTTATTTATTTTTTATATTGAGCACATTTATATTAATACACTCGTATATTATAAATATTTTTGAACTCGTCCTGGTCAAATGTATACATTCATTCAGTATCATATATCTCCGCTTAATTCTAACTCAACAAGAAATCCAATATTTGGCCAGAATGATGGAAATGTCTAGTGCAGATGTACGAATGGTACTCATTTCAGAGAAAGTGAATATATTATGTTTAATTATTGCTTGCACTGACTTGGATCACCAGCTGGAAGATATCCTTCCTCCAGGATAATTCAGGATTCAGGATGATTTCTATGATGTTAAAAATCATCAATCTGATGGGAATTCTCATGAAACTGACTGTACTTTACTTTCCAACTCTTCATTGCATGTATAAGATTTCACTATTATCTATCTAGATACTACATCAACGTGTTATACCCATTCAATATATAAAAACCACTTTATGGTAACATAACTTTTTCCTAACAGTTCTTGAAGCGAGTTAAGTGATTCACACGGCTAATAGCTATATCGTGGGTTTCACTATTTTCCATATTTTTCAAGCACGTCCACGACTTCATGAGAATTATTGCTAGTCATCGAAAACGACTTCATATCTTTTTTTTTACATCTTTTTTCTTCTTTTAATATGAACAAAATATACTAATGAAGTGTTTTTTAAAAACCAATGACCGTTTTATCAGATTCAAGATTTCAAAGGACTGTAAATATTTTATTTTTATTTAATACTTACAAACACTGATTAATCCCTTTAGAGCTTCTTTAAGCTTGTTTAATCTCATTCGACTTCTTCGAAAAAAAAATCAGTATAGTTATTTGTTTCAAATAAGAAACATGACAGAGTCCTACGAAATTCGCGTAATTTTACATTGCTGGTAAAAATTTCTCAGCTGCTGAGCAATTTGTGAAATTATTAAATATGAAGGGGAAGGTGTCCTTGACCAGCGCACTGCGTGACGTTGGTTTGAAAAATTTAGCTGTGGACTTACAAGAGCTCCGGGCGACCATTAATGGATATTGATGAGGTTCTGCAGGAAGCTGTTGGGTCAAATCTGTCCACAAGTACTTGCGAACTTGCTAGGGAATTTGGTTTGTCGAAAGATCCTCTTAGTCGCCATCTACTCTTAATTGGGAAGGTGAAAAAGAGTAGTAAACTAGACCCTCACGGACTTACTCCTTAGCAATCAGCTTAGATATTAGAAATTTGTGAAAATGTATTGAAAAACCCTTCCAGTTCGAACTCCAGCCTCATCCACCAGAATAAATAATAATACAAATATTTTGTTTGAAAAACGGTCATTTTTTTATACACACATTTAGTATATAAATCTGATTATTAAGAAACTTAAAAGTTAAAATTTACAAAACTATTATCCTATAATAAAGATATATATTATATCTTGATGCTACACCGCGTTAGAGGCAAAAAGTGGAAATGAAACAAAAAAACATATTTTTTAACCCTAAGCCTTTAGTATTTATTCTAATATAATAATTCTTTTCTTAGCCGAGTTTACTAATAAAAGATACTTTATTCACCATAAAATAATATCATCGACTAAGTTTCATTTCGTAATCTCCCAAAAATTTATTTTAAAAATGGGGGTGAATATTGCGTTCCATATAAAGGTAAAGGTAAGATTTGTGGGTAGCCGTTCTCTTAGTATCGATTTATTCATAATTAAAAATTGTAATTGGATCTGATAGGCGTTTCCGTTTTCATTTTTCGCATGGGCGGGTCCGATCCGGCCACCGTTCGCAGTTGGTATTAATCAAGAACTGGAATGGCTTTCTATCCGGAGCTACCTCTCTTTGACAGCTACATTGTTCCACTTCTAGGCACCGCACCTTTCAGGGAAACTCTTCGGCGAGGAGTGGTTTCCTCCAAGTCGCTCAGAAAGGGAATCCAATCTGAATCCACCGGCATCGTCTAGAGAAACATCGAAAAATAATATTGACTAATTTTAGTCATTAATGAAGTTTTTTTTATTATTATTTTAATATTTGTGAGACAAAAAAAATTAATCTCTACCACTACAAATCTTGAAGGGTCAGGAGTGCAGTATTTAGTAAGGAAATACTGTTACTAAACCAACGGTAGTGCAAGGAAATAAATTAGTCATAATCACGGTAGACCGCCAGAATTTTACATATATAAGGGTAAATACTTAATGAGACTGGGGCCCTTCGGGAGCTCACCGAACCAAAATGGCTACAGTGAAACAGAAAATTATTATTTTATTGGTATATTGACTTTCTTTATCATTTATTTTTATTGTATCCATTCTTTTAACTTTATCTATGTATTTCTTCTCTGTATTTTATCCCTGTACTTTTATAATTTTTTTAA
>NW_027108984.1:55504-61130 GCF_000696795.3 Halyomorpha halys
TTCCCTCTGTTATGTATATTATTATTTATTTTTTACCTAATTTTAATATTTTCCTTAATTTTATATACTGTTATTTTCAAATATAACGTACTTATCAATCCCCACTCCTCCCAATACAAACGGTTCACTCTGACTTAGACTTCTTTCAAAACAGCTACGTTTTATGTCTCGTTCATTTTCTTCCTTAATTGTGTTACTATTTTCGTTTTCAATTATTATTTATAACCTTTTATTTTTCTTATTTAATTTTTACGTTTCACTGTTTACCCTTTTAATTTTTTATTTACTTTTTTACTCATGTTAAGTTTTTGTATCTTTTTTAGCCCTGACGAAGCCCTGCAACGAAGGGCGAAACATTGACTCAATTAAAATAGTTTATCACTATTTGAGTTTTCTTTGACCGTACCCGAACTATCTTCCTTTTATTATTATACACGGTCAATCAACGATCTTCCAGAAAATTATTATCTGCCCCAATCGAATTCTGACCCGAGTCTTTGGAGTTAGTTGCACCGTGCCTTACCACAGTGCTACCTACTCCCACTTGTGAAACTAATCCTTTCTTCTTTTTTTCCTTTACTTTTTATTAATTTGTCTTCGACGTTCGTGGTCCTTACCTCATCTCCAGGAATATTTAATATACAGAAAATAATATTAACATTACAACGTAAAATTGAGAATGTATGATAGCAATAATGACAAAGAATTTACTTCAAAGTTCGATAGACAAAATGAACCTTTGTAGTAGAAACTAAATTTAAATTGGAGAAATATTCAAAAAACAAAACAACAGGTTATATTAACACAAAAACTACTGTAAACATCCCGAAACATAAAAATATTAAATAAATTGTAATATAGAAGAGAACAGACTATGGTTAAATAATATTGCAAACCGTTAAAGAAAAATAAATTTCTATGTAAAACAGGGATAAATCATAAATAGGTTGAAATATAATTATATGGTTGAAATCAACATGGAAGCTATAGAAATGTTATTCAGAATTTATAAAGAACATGTTATTACAGAACTTTGATATGTAAAAAAACATTTAATGGAAGAATAATAATATATACTTAAAAAATTATTGTTTTGTATACTGTTTAAGGAAGCTTCTTAAAACATATTGAATGGCAGCTCAAAATTCTGCCATCTAGTGGCAAACAAATTAAGCAGTAAGTACCCATTGACTAAGAGGACAGGTACCATAATAGTGGGAACAAACCCGTGGATGAACACACTGGCTACCTAAGGCAACTGCATTTGACTGGTTGTCGACGATCTCTCAAGGTGAGTCTATTCAATATAGCCAGGGACGGAATCAGGATGGGAGAACAGAACCCAACAAAATGTTTAAACTTCAAGATCCACGGAAGCTCAATATCAGAAGTCAATCACCAAATACATAATCATATTATTTATTAATCGATGTAATCAACAATCAAAATTCAACTAACCTAACCAATTCAAATTGTAGCCACCTTTTGGTTAAACATATATCAATTGTCATAAATTTCAGAGGTTTATATCCCTATTTGGGCTTGTCTCTTTATTCTTAAATTACTTCAAATACAATCCACTCCTGTAAAAATCGAGAACCAGTCATTTTATAATAAACAATCTCTGCAGATTTTGGTTAATCTCAGACTGCGGTAATGGACAAGTGTTGAAGTTTAGTTCTTTCATTGGCTTGGCCGTGTTGAATAACCTATTCACTCATCCTGGGTGACAGATGACTGCGAGCAAAATGCAGTTGCCCTAGTAGTACAAGAGCCCAAGAGAAGAAAAAAGTCAGTTATTTCACCCCCACTTTTTATTACTTAATTGAAAACTAGGTATAATTACAAGTCAAAATTGATGAGTCTACCAAGTATAGGAGGGGGAATAAAAAATGGCGGCTGTTTCAAATGCTTAAAAATAATTAATTTTTTATTCAGAGCTGTATATCCTTACAACTACCAACAACAATAGAAAATTTAAGAGACCATCATTTAAAGTTGAGTAAATTTGCTAAAATGTAAGCCCTAAAAGAGTAGAGCTATTTACAATCAATAGTTCTCGAGATACGGCTTTTTAAAAAGCAATATTTCATAAAAATTTTGTATGGAACGTACTGAAAGATCAGTAGTTAGTTAATTTATTTTGAAAAATTTCTCCGGAACTATGTGACGTACAGATGTCTATTAGCACTCACATTATAGCCAATTTAATGAGCCATAAAGTAGTTTATCACATTTATTTTCGTAGGAGTAGTAGCTTTCAAGAAATTTACTAAATTAAATTGATTTATAGTTGTTCATTTGTCAAATTTATATTGATATGTGAATATCATAAAAACTACTACCCCTATGAAGATAAGTGTCATAAACTACTTTATAGTAAGTTAAATTTCCTTTATTTTGAGTATTGGCACACATGTGTGCGTCTTATGGGTCTAGAGATATATTTTTTTAAAAATCCAACATTTTATATGAACAACTAGAAATTAACAATTTGTGAGTTTATTTTGTCAAATATCACAAAAACTACTACTCCTCCAAAGATAAACATTAGTAAATATATTATTGTAAATCAAACTTATTATCCGAACAACTATAAATCAGTTTATTTTAGTAAATATCATAAAAAACTACTATTCCTACGAAGGTAAAGGTTATAAACTACTTTATAGTCCATTAAACTAGCTTTAATATGAGTGCTAATAGACATCTGTACGTCACATAGTTCCTGAGATATAGATTTCTCAAAATAAATTAACTAACTTTTGATATTTCAGTACATTATTATGAAATGTTGCTTTTTAAATGGGTACTCTTATTTCAGAAAATTTATTCTTCTTTAAATAATGTTCTTTTAGATTTTCTAGTGTTATTGGTAGTTTTTAAGATATAGAGCTCCGAATGAAAAATTAAGGTTTTGAATCAGCCGCAATTTTTTATTCCCCCTACCCATACATAGCAGACTCATAAGTTTTGACTAGTAATCATACATAGTTTTCATTAAAGTAATCAAAAATTGGGATGAGATAATTACCTTTTTTTCTTCCCGATTGTTGTACTATAGGTATCCTGTGGGTTCATCTATGGGTATCTTCTTACTCTTATGATACCTGTCCTCTTGCTCAATGGATACTTACTGCTTAATTTGTTTGCCACTAGATGGCAGAACTTTGAACCCCAAACATGGGGAAAGGGCGCCAAAACATAGAAGAACGATCAATAAAAAATATAGAAAATAAAAAGGAAGAACTGGTTTCATAAATATTAAAATGACATTAACATGAAAATAATCTATTAAATTAAGTATAATCTATTTCCATATCAATATATGTTCTCTGTGTCCTAAACTTGTTCCATTCTGGATTTAATAACTTATTTGGTATTCCTTGTTCATTTAAAATATTATATAGCTTCGTGCAATCAATATAACTTAAGTCCTTCTGAAATCGACTAAACCTGATAAATTGTTATATTTGCTGTAATTAAGTAACTTGTTCAATAGTTGAATGGTTCCGCATAATTTCCCCGCATATTACTAGATTGGAATTGTTGAGATTTACATAAATATTTTATAACATTCTTCGATGAATATCCATCTTCAGCCCCTTTTTGTGAATCGGAATCAGGACAGGATCAGAGTTGGGCAGGCATCAATTTAATTATATCTTCAATTACATGTCTCGGTTCCACCATAATTACTCTAAGATAGCCTCTAGATGTTCCAATACATAAAAAAATAATGGTTTTGAAACAATTATTCTGAAGTAATTGTAAGAGGCAATTACAATTGGTGTAATTGTGACAATTAATTGAACTTCCTCTTATACAATTACTTCCTGACAATCAGCAATTTCAATTACTTTAATAATTACATGACAGGCCTTTGATTGAGTCTGGCACCCGGCACTGCTTTACAAACTCCGTAAAGTCCTACCTCTTACTTTCTCATTGTACGTTCCTTTCTCACTGATAGGTTGTTTTAAGTAAACCACAATGGTTCCTATTCATCCCTCTTCTCTAGTATCCTCGGTCTCATCCTCTGCACAGCTGACATCCTAACCAATCCTAACATTATATTCACCACGCTGATGACACATGTCTGCTCGCAGTCAATAATAACTCTACAATTCCACCCCTAACTCTCCGATTCCCATATCGCAACACTCGAAGAATGGTACCGTAATTGGAGGATCAGAATAATTCATCAAATCATCTTTACCTTTCGTCGTAAACCTACTATCTGCCCAGCAGTATCCTTTAATGCTGCTCTCACACAAGACAGGAAACTGCCCGTCGATTTCGACTATTACAGCACTTAGTTGACAAACGGTCCAAACCTCCAATTCATTACAAAAGATTGATCTACAGGACAATTATCAGGAAATTCCGAGTTAAGCCTTGGAGCTCCACTAAACCTTCAAATTCCTCTCGTATCAATTCCTTACAGTCCAAAATCCTCGATGCTCCTTACTTTGTCCCAAATAAAATCATACATAAAGACCTTAATGTCCCGTATATAACCGATCTAACCCGAGCCAGATATCAATCCTTCCATTATAAACCCCCTAACCATCAAAACCCTCTAGTTTCTAACCTTGCTTCTTTTTCTATTCCTGACCATTCTCCGAAGCGCCTAAATAGAAGATGGGCTCGAGACATTCTAATGTAGAAATATGATTAGAGTGCTACCAATGGGTAGTTTCTCAACATGCCTATATCACTCCATTTTGATCTTTCATCAAATTTACTTAATGCGATTTTATGTAAATTCGGTTGTAAATAGCAATATATGAATAACAAATAAAAAAAAAAATTACATGTAATTTAACTCATGTGTAAACATACTTCTTATGAGCAGATTTCAGAAATAAAATTATACTTATTTTATGAAAAAGTTCATGTACAGACTTAATTTTAACTTTTCGGACTCCTAACTTATTAGACTATCTTTATAGTTGTTCAAATGTACGTAAATTGAAAATGAAATAGATTTTTAAATGGCGTATCTTCAAAACAAAAAAAAAAAACATAAAAAGACTCCAATATTGGTAAAAATATGAAAAGTTAGAATAATTCGATACGCAACCACGTTATAATAACATTTATTTTATTTTTATTTGCAGGATCTTTGAAAACGTATTAGGGGACCCTAATATGTTAAAGATGAGAACAATAGAAAATAGATAATATTAAAGTGAATATCATTTTCTTATATTAGAACCAATTTTGTCAATAATTATTTATTGTTATTATTTAGAACTATATAAAACAAGTAAATTTGCTGTTAGTGGTAAAATTACATGATACAAGCATGTGTGGGGGGGGAGGGACGGTAACAGCGTAGTAACACGCCTGTCTACTAACCGATAGATTGGTAGCGAGTTCGAGTCCCCGGCCCTATCCGGGATTTTTTCAAACTTATAACTATACAATACTCACTCACAACCTCCCCCCCCCCCGGGAATTTGTGAGGCTCATTAGCCAATTGGTGGCACTCACAAAAAAAAGAACAAGTCAAGAAAAACCCACCCTATTTATTAAGTACATCGCGTGAGGCCTTGGACCTTCACTGTCTGTCGCGCCTATAACCAAAACAAACAAACAAGCATGTGGAGAATCTACCCAT